>NC_136068.1:473347408-473349908 GCF_964261635.1 Lissotriton helveticus | reverse complement strand
GGTGGTGATGGTGATCGTGGTGGTGGTGATTGTGGTGGTGGTGGTGGTGTTGGTGATGGTGATCATGGTGGGGGTGGTGGTGGTGGTGATGGTGGTGGTGGTGGTGATGGTGATCGTGGTGGTGTTGATCGTGGTGATCGTGGTGGTGGTGGTGATTGTGGTGGTGGTGGTGGTGGTGGTGGTGGTGATGGTGATCGTGGTGGTGGTGATCGTGGTGGTGGTGATGGTGATCGTGGTGGTAGTGGTGGTGATCGTGGTGGTGATCGTGGTGATCATGGTGGTGATCGTGGTGATCGTGGTGGTGGTGGTGATCGTGGTGATGGTGATGGTGATCGTGGTGGTGGTGATCGTGGTGGTGGTGATGGTGATGGTGGTGGTGGTGGTGGTGGTGGTGATCGTGGTGGTGGTGGTGGTGATCGTGGTGGTGGTGATCGTGGTGATCGTGGTGGTGGTGGTGATCGTGGTGGTGGTGGTGGTGGTGGTGGTGATGGTGGTGGTGGTGGTGGTGGTGATGGTGATCGTGGTGGTGGTGATGATGATCGTGGTGGTGATGGTGATCGTGGTGATGGTGATGGTGGTGGTGATGGTGATGGTGATCGTGGTGGTGGTGATCGTGGTGGTGGTGATCGTGGTGGTGGTGATCGTGGTGGTGATCGTGGTGGTGGTGATGGTGATCGTGGTGGTGATGGTGATGGTGATCGTGGTGGTGGTGGTGGTGATGGTGATGGTGATCGTGGTGGTGGTGGTGGTGGTGGTGATGGTGATGGTGATCATGGTGGGGGTGGTGGTGGTGGTGATGGTGGTGGTGGTGGTGATGGTGATGGTGATCGTGGTGGTGGTGATCGTGGTGGTGGTGGTGATTGTGGTGGTGGTGGTGGTGGTGGTGGTGGTGATGGTGATCGTGGTGGTGGTGATCGTGGTGGTGGTGATGGTGATCGTGGTGGTGGTGGTGGTGATCGTGGTGATCGTGGTGATCGTGGTGGTGGTGGTGATCGTGGTGGTGGTGATCGTGGTGGTGGTGATCGTGGTGGTGATCGTGGTGGTGGTGATGGTGATCGTGGTGGTGATGGTGATGGTGATCGTGGTGGTGGTGGTGGTGATGGTGATGGTGATGGTGATCGTGGTGGTGGTGGTGGTGGTGGTGATGGTGATGGTGATCGTGGTGATGGTGATGTTGATCGTGGTGGTGGTGATCGTGGTGGTGGTGGTGGTGATCGTGGTGATCGTGGTGGTGGTGGTGATCGTGGTGGTGGTGATGGTGATGGTGGTGGTGGTGGTGGTGGTGGTGATCGTGGTGGTGGTGGTGGTGATCATGGTGGTGGTGATTGTGGTGGTGGTGATCGTGGTGGGGGTGGTGGTGGTGGTGATGGTGATCGTGGTGGTGGTGATGGTGATCGTGGTGGTGGTGATGGTGATCGTGGTGGTGGTGATGGTGGTGGTGGTGATTGTGGTGGTGGTGGTGGTGGTGGTGATGGTGATCATGGTGGGGGTGGTGGTGGTGGTGATGGTGGTGGTGGTGGTGATGGTGATGGTGATCGTGGTGGTGGTGATCGTGGTGATCGTGGTGGTGGTGGTGATTGTGGTGGTGGTGGTGGTGGTGATGGTGATCGTGGTAGTGGTGATCGTGGTGGTGGTGATGGTGATCGTGGTGGTGGTGGTGGTGATCGTGGTGGTGATCGTGGTGATCGTGGTGGTGATCGTGGTGATCGTGGTGGTGGTGGTGGTGGTGGTGATCGTGGTGATGGTGATGGTGATCGTGGTGGTGGTGATCGTGGTGGTGGTGATGGTGATGGTGGTGGTGGTGGTGGTGGTGGTGATCGTGGTGGTGGTGGTGGTGATCGTGGTGGTGGTGATCATGGTGATCGTGGTGGTGGTGGTGATCGTGGTGGTGGTGGTGGTGGTGGTGGTGATGGTGGTGGTGGTGGTGGTGGTGATGGTGATCGTGGTGGTGGTGGTGGTGATGGTGATCGTGGTGGTGATGGTGATCGTGGTGATGGTGATGGTGGTGGTGATGGTGATGGTGATCGTGGTGGTGGTGGTGGTGATCGTGGTGGTGGTGATCGTGGTGGTGGTGATCGTGGTGGTGATCGTGGTGGTGGTGATGGTGATCATGGTGGTGATGGTGATGGTGATGGTGATCGTGGTGGTGGTGGTGGTGATGGTGATGGTGATGGTGATCGTGGTGGTGGTGGTGGTGGTGGTGATGGTGATGGTGATCATGGTGGGGGTGGTGGTGGTGGTGATGGTGGTGGTGGTGGTGATGGTGATGGTGATCGTGGTGGTGGTGATCGTGGTGATCGTGGTGGTGGTGGTGATTGTGGTGGTGGTGGTGGTGGTGATGGTGATCGTGGTGGTGGTGATCATGGTGGTGGTGATGGTGATGGTGATCGTGGTGGTGGTGGTGGTGATCGTGGTGATCGTGGTGATCGTGGTGGTGGTGGTGATCGTGGTGGTGGTGGTGGTGATCGTGGTGGTGGTGGTGGTGATCGTGGTGGTGATG
>NC_136068.1:473324908-473344908 GCF_964261635.1 Lissotriton helveticus | reverse complement strand
TGGTGGTGGTGGTGGTGGTGGTGATGGTGATGGTGATCATGGTGGGGGTGGTGGTGGTGGTGATGGTGGTGGTGGTGGTGATGGTGATGGTGATCGTGGTGGTGGTGATCGTGGTGATCGTGGTGGTGGTGGTGATTGTGGTGGTGGTGGTGGTGGTGGTGGTGATGGTGATCGTGGTGGTGGTGATCGTGGTGGTGGTGATGGTGATGGTGATCGTGGTGGTGGTGGTGGTGATCGTGGTGATCGTGGTGATCGTGGTAGTGGTGGTGATCGTGGTGATCGTGGTGATCGTGGTGATCGTGGTGGTGGTGGTGATCGTGGTGGTGGTGATGGTGATCGTGGTGGTGGTGGTGGTGGTGGTGATCGTGGTGGTGGTGATCGTGGTGGTGGTGGTGGTGATCGTGGTGGTGGTGATTGTGGTGGTGGTGGTGGTGGTGGTGGTGATGGTGATGGTGATCGTGGTGGGGGTGGTGGTGGTGGTGATGGTGATCGTGGTGGTGGTGGTGGTGATGGTGATCGTGGTGGTGATGGTGATGGTGGTGGTGATGGTGATGGTGATCGTGGTGGTGGTGGTGGTGATCGTGGTGGTGGTGATCGTGGTGGTGGTGATCGTGGTGGTGATCGTGGTGGTGGTGATGGTGATCGTGGTGGTGATGGTGATGGTGATCGTGATCGTGGTGGTGGTGGTGGTGATGGTGATGGTGATCGTGGTGGTGGTGGTGGTGATGGTGATGGTGATCGTGGTGATGGTGATGGTGATCGTGGTGGTGGTGGTGGTGATCGTGGTGGTGGTGATCGTGGTGGTGGTGATCGTGGTGGTGATCGTGGTGGTGGTGATGGTGATCGTGGTGGTGATGGTGATGGTGATGGTGATCGTGGTGGTGGTGGTGGTGATGGTGATCGTGGTGGTGGTGGTGATCGTGGTGGTGGTGATCGTGGTGGTGGTGATGGTGATGGTGATCGTGGTGGTGGTGGTGGTGATGGTGATCGTGGTGGTGGTGGTGGTGATTGTGGTGGTGGTGGTGGTGGTGGTGGTGATGGTGATGGTGATTGTGGTGGTGGTGATGGTGATGGTGGTGGTGGTGATGGTGGTGGTGGTGGTGATGGTGATGGTGATCGTGGTGGGGGTGGTGGTGATGGTGGTGGTGGTGATGGTGGTGGTGGTGGTGGTGATGGTGATGGTGATCGTGGTGGTGGTGATGGTGATCGTGGTGGTGGTGATCGTGGTGGTGGTGATGGTGATGGTGGTGGTGGTGGTGGTGGTGGTGGTGATCGTGGTGGTGGTGATCGTGGTGGTGGTGATCGTGGTGGTGGTGATCATGGTGGGGGTGGTGGTGGTGGTGATGGTGATCGTGGTGGTGGTGATGGTGATCGTGGTGGTGGTGATGGTGATCGTGGTGGTGGTGATCGTGGTGGTGGTGATCGTGGTGGTGGTGATCGTGGTGGTGGTGGTGGTGATCGTGGTGGTGGTGATCGTGGTGATCGTGGTGGTGGTGGTGATCGTGGTGGTGGTGATGGTGATGGTGGTGGTGGTGGTGGTGATCGTGGTGGTGGTGGTGGTGATCGTGGTGGTGGTGATCGTGGTGGTGATCGTGGTGGGGGTGGTGGTGGTGGTGATGGTGATCGTGGTGGTGGTGATGGTGATCGTGGTGGTGGTGATGGTGATCGTGGTGGTGGTGATCGTGGTGGTGGTGATGGTGGTGGTGGTGGTGGTGATGGTGATCATGGTGGGGGTGGTGGTGGTGGTGATGGTGGTGGTGGTGGTGATGGTGATGGTGATCGTGGTGGTGGTGATCGTGGTGATCGTGGTGGTGGTGGTGATTGTGGTGGTGGTGGTGGTGGTGGTGGTGGTGGTGATGGTGATCGTGGTGGTGGTGATGGTGATGGTGATCGTGGTGGTGGTGATGGTGATCGTGGTGGTGGTGATGGTGATCGTGGTGGTGGTGATCGTGGTGGTGGTGATCGTGGTGGTGGTGATTGTGGTGGTGGGGGTGGTGGTGGTGGTGATGGTGATCGTGGTGGTGGTGGTGGTGATGGTGATCGTGGTGGTGATGGTGATCGTGGTGGTGGTGGTGGTGATCGTGGTGGTGGTGATCGTGGTGATCGTGGTGGTGATGGTGATCGTGGTGGTGATGGTGATCGTGGTGATGGTGATGGTGATGGTGGTGGTGATGGTGATGGTGATGGTGATGGTGATCGTGGTGGTGGTGGTGGTGATCGTGGTGGTGGTGATCGTGGTGGTGGTGATCGTGGTGGTGGTGGTGGTGATCGTGGTGGTGGTGATTGTGGTGGTGGTGGTGGTGGTGGTGGTGGTGATGGTGATGGTGGTGATCGTGGTGGTGGTGATGGTGATCGTGGTGGTGGTGGTGGTGATGGTGATCGTGGTGGTGGTGATCGTGGTGGTGGTGATGGTGATCGTGGTGGTGGTGGTGGTGATCGTGGTGGTGGTGGTGGTGATCGTGGTGATCGTGGTGGTGGTGGTGATCGTGGTAGTGGTGGTGGTGGTGGTGCTGATGGTGATAGTGGTGGTGGTGATGGTGGTGGTGGTGGTGGTGATGGTGATCGTGGTGGTGGTGGTGGTGATCGTGGTGATCGTGGTGGTGGTGGTGATCATGGTGGTGGTGGTGGTGGTGGTGGTGGTGATGGTGGTGGTGGTGGTGGTGGTGATGGTGGTGGTGGTGGTGGTGGTGATGGTGGTGGTGGTGGTGGTGGTGATGGTGGTGGTGGTGGTGGTGGTGATGGTGATCGTGGTGGTTATGGTGGTGATGGTGATCGTGGTGGTGATGGTGATCGTGGTGATGGTGATGGTGATGGTGGTGGTGATGGTGATCGTGGTGGTGATGGTGGTGATGGTGATCGTGGTGGTGATGGTGATCGTGGTGATGGTGATGGTGATGGTGGTGGTGATGGTGATGGTGATGGTGATCGTGGTGGTGGTGGTGGGGATCGTGGTGGTGGTGATCGTGGTGGTGGTGATCGTGGTGGTGATCGTGGTGGTGGTGGTGGTGATCGTGGTGGTGGTGGTGATCGTGGTGGTGGTGGTGGTGGTGGTGGTGATGGTGATCGTGGTGGTGGTGGTGGTGGTGGTGATGGTGATGGTGATCGTGGTGGTGGTGATCGTGGTGGTGGTGATGGTGATGGTGATCGTGGTGGTGGTGGTGGTGATCGTGGTGGTGGTGGTGGTGATCGTGGTGGTGGTGGTGGTGATGGTGATGGTGATCATGGTGGGGGTGGTGGTGGTGGTGATGGTGGTGGTGGTGGTGATGGTGATGGTGATCGTGGTGGTGGTGATCGTGGTGATCGTGGTGGTGGTGGTGATTGTGGTGGTGGTGGTGGTGGTGATGGTGATCGTGGTGGTGGTGATCATGGTGGTGGTGATGGTGATGGTGATCGTGGTGGTGGTGGTGGTGATTGTGGTGATCGTGGTGATCGTGGTGGTGGTGGTGATCGTGGTGGTGGTGGTGGTGGTGGTGATCGTGGTGGTGGTGGTGATCGTGGTGGTGGTGGTGGTGGTGATGGTGGTGGTGGTGGTGGTGGTGATGGTGATCGTGGTGGTGGTGGTGGTGGTGGTGATGGTGATCGTGGTGGTGATGGTGATCGTGGTGATGGTGATGGTGATGGTGGTGGTGATGGTGATCGTGGTGGTGATGGTGGTGATGGTGATCGTGGTGGTGATGGTGATTGTGGTGATGGTGATGGTGATGGTGGTGGTGGTGGTGGTGATCGTGGTGGTGGTGATTGTGGTGGTGGTGGTGGTGGTGGTGGTGGTGATGGTGATGGTGGTGATCGTGGTGGTGGTGATGGTGATCGTGGTGGTGGTGGTGGTGATGGTGATCGTGGTGGTGGTGGTGGTGATCGTGGTGGTGGTGATCGTGGTGGTGGTGATGGTGATGGTGATCGTGGTGGTGGTGATCGTGGTGGTGGTGATCGTGGTGGTGGTGGTGGTGATCGTGGTGATCGTGGTGGTGGTGGTGATCGTGGTGGTGGTGGTGGTGGTGGGGGTGGTGGTGATGGTGATCGTGGTGGTGGTGATGGTGGTGGTGATGGTGATCGTGGTGGTGGTGGTGGTGATCGTGGTGATCGTGGTGATCATGGTGGTGGTGGTGATCGTGGTGGTGGTGGTGGTGGTGGTGGTGGTGGTGATCGTGGTGGTGGTGGTGATCGTGGTGGTGGTGGTAGTGGTGGTGGTGATGGTGGTGGTGGTGGTGGTGATGGTGATCGTGGTGGTGGTGGTGGTGATGGTGATCTTGGTGGTGATGGTGATCGTGGTGATGGTGATGGTGGTGGTGATGGTGATCGTGGTGGTGATGGTGGTGATGGTGATCGTGGTGGTGATGGTGATCGTGGTGATGGTGATGGTGATGGTGGTGGTGATGGTGATGGTGAAGGTGATGGTGATCGTGGTGGTGGTGGTGGTGATCGTGGTGGTGGTGATCGTGGTGGTGGTGATCGTGGTGGTGATCGTGGTGGTGGTGGTGGTGATCGTGGTGATCGTGGTGGTGATCGTGGTGGTGGTGGTGGTGGTGGTGGTGATGGTGATCGTGGTGGTGGTGATCGTGGTGGTGGTGATGGTGATGGTGATCGTGGTGGTGGTGGTGGTGGTGGTGATGGTGATGGTGATCATGGTGGGGGTGGTGGTGGTGGTGATGGTGGTGGTGGTGGTGATGGTGATGGTGATCGTGGTGGTGGTGATCGTGGTGATCGTGGTGGTGGTGGTGATTGTGGTGGTGGTGGTGGTGGTGGTGGTGATGGTGATCGTGGTGGTGGTGATCGTGGTGGTGGTGATGGTGATGGTGATCGTGGTGGTGGTGGTGGTGATCGTGGTGATCGTGGTGATCGTGGTAGTGGTGGTGATCGTGGTGATCGTGGTGATCGTGGTGATCGTGGTGGTGGTGGTGATCGTGGTGGTGGTGATGGTGATCGTGGTGGTGGTGGTGGTGATCGTGGTGGTGGTGATCGTGGTGGTGGTGGTGGTGATCGTGGTGGTGGTGATTGTGGTGGTGGTGGTGGTGGTGGTGGTGATGGTGATGGTGATTGTGGTGGGGGTGGTGGTGGTGGTGATGGTGATCGTGGTGGTGGTGGTGGTGATGGTGATCGTGGTGGTGATGGTGATGGTGGTGGTGATGGTGATGGTGATCGTGGTGGTGGTGGTGGTGATCGTGGTGGTGGTGATCGTGGTGGTGGTGATCGTGGTGGTGATCGTGGTGGTGGTGATGGTGATCGTGGTGGTGATGGTGATGGTGATCGTGATCGTGGTGGTGGTGGTGGTGATGGTGATGGTGATCGTGGTGGTGGTGGTGGTGATGGTGATGGTGATCGTGGTGATGGTGATGGTGATCGTGGTGGTGGTGGTGGTGATCGTGGTGGTGGTGATCGTGGTGGTGGTGATCGTGGTGGTGATCGTGGTGGTGGTGATGGTGATCGTGGTGGTGATGGTGATGGTGATGGTGATCGTGGTGGTGGTGGTGGTGATGGTGATCGTGGTGGTGGTGGTGATCGTGGTGGTGGTGATCGTGGTGGTGGTGATGGTGATGGTGATCGTGGTGGTGGTGGTGGTGATGGTGATCGTGGTGGTGGTGGTGGTGATTGTGGTGGTGGTGGTGGTGGTGGTGGTGATGGTGATGGTGATTGTGGTGGTGGTGATGGTGATGGTGGTGGTGGTGATGGTGGTGGTGGTGGTGATGGTGATGGTGATCGTGGTGGGGGTGGTGGTGATGGTGGTGGTGGTGATGGTGGTGGTGGTGGTGGTGATGGTGATGGTGATCGTGGTGGTGGTGATGGTGATCGTGGTGGTGGTGATCGTGGTGGTGGTGATGGTGATGGTGGTGGTGGTGGTGGTGGTGGTGGTGATCGTGGTGGTGGTGATCGTGGTGGTGGTGATCGTGGTGGTGGTGATCATGGTGGGGGTGGTGGTGGTGGTGATGGTGATCGTGGTGGTGGTGATGGTGATCGTGGTGGTGGTGATGGTGATCGTGGTGGTGGTGATCGTGGTGGTGGTGATCGTGGTGGTGGTGATCGTGGTGGTGGTGGTGGTGATCGTGGTGGTGGTGATCGTGGTGATCGTGGTGGTGGTGGTGATCGTGGTGGTGGTGATGGTGATGGTGGTGGTGGTGGTGGTGGTGGTGATCGTGGTGGTGGTGGTGGTGATCGTGGTGGTGGTGATCGTGGTGGTGATCGTGGTGGGGGTGGTGGTGGTGGTGATGGTGATCGTGGTGGTGGTGATGGTGATCGTGGTGGTGGTGATGGTGATCGTGGTGGTGGTGATCGTGGTGGTGGTGATGGTGGTGGTGGTGGTGGTGATGGTGATCATGGTGGGGGTGGTGGTGGTGGTGATGGTGGTGGTGGTGGTGATGGTGATGGTGATCGTGGTGGTGGTGATCGTGGTGATCGTGGTGGTGGTGGTGATTGTGGTGGTGGTGGTGGTGGTGGTGGTGGTGGTGATGGTGATGGTGATCGTGGTGGTGGTGATGGTGATGGTGATCGTGGTGGTGGTAATGGTGATCGTGGTGGTGGTGATGGTGATCGTGGTGGTGGTGATCGTGGTGGTGGTGATCGTGGTGGTGGTGATTGTGGTGGTGGGGGTGGTGGTGGTGGTGATGGTGATCGTGGTGGTGGTGGTGGTGATGGTGATCGTGGTGGTGATGGTGATCGTGGTGGTGGTGGTGGTGATCGTGGTGGTGGTGATCGTGGTGATCGTGGTGGTGATGGTGATCGTGGTGGTGATGGTGATCGTGGTGATGGTGATGGTGATGGTGGTGGTGATGGTGATGGTGATGGTGATCGTGATCGTGGTGGTGGTGGTGGTGATCGTGGTGGTGGTGATCGTGGTGGTGGTGATCGTGGTGGTGGTGGTGGTGATCGTGGTGGTGGTGATTGTGGTGGTGGTGGTGGTGGTGGTGGTGGTGATGGTGATGGTGGTGATCGTGGTGGTGGTGATGGTGATCGTGGTGGTGGTGGTGGTGATGGTGATCGTGGTGGTGGTGGTGGTGATCGTGGTGGTGGTGATCGTGGTGGTGGTGATGGTGATCGTGGTGGTGGTGGTGGTGATCGTGGTGGTGGTGGTGGTGATCGTGGTGATCGTGGTGGTGGTGGTGATCGTGGTGGTGGTGGTGGTGGTGGTGCTGATGGTGATAGTGGTGGTGGTGATGGTGGTGGTGGTGGTGGTGATGGTGATCGTGGTGGTGGTGGTGGTGATCGTGGTGATCGTGGTGGTGGTGGTGATCATGGTGGTGGTGGTGGTGGTGGTGGTGGTGATGGTGGTGGTGGTGGTGGTGGTGATGGTGGTGGTGGTGGTGGTGGTGATGGTGATCGTGGTGGTGGTGGTGGTGATGGTGATCGTGGTGGTGATGGTGATCGTGGTGATGGTGATGGTGATGGTGGTGGTGATGGTGATCGTGGTGGTGATGGTGGTGATGGTGATCGTGGTGGTGATGGTGATCGTGGTGATGGTGATGGTGATGGTGGTGGTGATGGTGATGGTGATGGTGATCGTGGTGGTGGTGGTGGGGATCGTGGTGGTGGTGATCGTGGTGGTGGTGATCGTGGTGGTGATCGTGGTGGTGGTGGTGGTGATCGTGGTGGTGGTGGTGATCGTGGTGGTGGTGGTGGTGGTGGTGGTGATGGTGATCGTGGTGGTGGTGGTGGTGGTGGTGATGGTGATGGTGATCGTGGTGGTGGTGATCGTGGTGGTGGTGATGGTGATGGTGATCGTGGTGGTGGTGGTGGTGATCGTGGTGGTGGTGGTGGTGATCGTGGTGGTGGTGGTGGTGATCGTGGTGATCGTGGTGGTGGTGGTGATCGTGGTGGTGGTGGTGGTGGTGGTGGTGATGGTGATCGTGGTGGTGGTGATGGTGATCGTGGTGGTGGTGATGGTGATGGTGATCGTGGTGGTGGTGGTGGTGATCGTGGTGGTGGTGATCGTGGTGATCGTGATGGTGGTGATGGTGATGGTGATCGTGGTGGTGGTGATCGTGGTGGTGGTGATGGTGATGGTGATCGTGGTGGTGGTGGTGGTGGTGATGGTGATCGTGGTGGTGGTGGTGGTGGTGGTGATGGTGATGGTGATCGTGGTGATGGTGATGGTGATCGTGGTGGTGGTGGTGGTGATCGTGGTGGTGGTGATCATGGTGGTGGTGATCGTGGTGGTGATCGTGGTGGTGGTGATCGTGGTGGTGGTGGTGGTGATTGTGGTGGTGATTGTGGTGGTGGTGGTGGTGGTGGTGGTGGTGGTGATGGTGATGGTGATCGTGGTGGTGGTGATGGTGATGGTGATCGTGGTGGTGGTGATGGTGATCGTGGTGGTGGTGATGGTGATCATGGTGGTGGTGATCGTGGTGGTGGTGATCGTGGTGGTGGTGATCGTGGTGGTGGTGGTGGTGATCGTGGTGGTGGTGATTGTGGTGGTGGTGGTGGTGGTGGTGGTGATGGTGATGGTGATCGTGGTGGGGTGGTGGTGGTGGTGATGGTGATCGTGGTGGTGGTGGTGGTGATGGTGATCGTGGTGGTGATGGTGATCGTGGTGGTGGTGGTGGTGATCGTGGTGGTGGTGATCGTGGTGATCGTGGTGGTGATGGTGATCGTGGTGGTGATGGTGATCGTGGTGGTGGTGGTGGTGATCGTGGTGGTGGTGATCGTGGTGATCGTGGTGGTGATGGTGATCGTGGTGGTGATGGTGATCGTGGTGATGGTGATGGTGATGGTGGTGGTGATGGTGATGGTGATTGTGGTAAATAAATAAATAATACCCTATTTTTGACTAGACATATATCATAACAGATAGCTCAATAAATAAGAGTCAAGATTCGAGGTAGTAGGAGTTTTTGCAGGTTTAATACAGCATAAGGACAGGAACAGGACAACCTGCATAGGAATAGGATGGCAGGGCCCAGCAGCTGCTGGGGCTGGATCTGGGATGAGCGCGCTGACTTTTAATAACAATACATGAGCATATATACATAACGCAGACACATAGCATTACATTGCAGTAGGCGTAGCAGTGGGTGGAACAGAAGGCGTGACGCGTAGCAGTCGCGAAAGATAAGGGTGAGAAGGAGGTGTAACAGGGCGTATACATAGACATGTGATGCAAACGTAACAGAATATGTCATGAATGGGCGGAAACATTGGAGGGGGCTACCTAAGGAGCCGGGACCTCTAACCTGATGGTGCGCGCAAACTGGCAATGACGTGTTACTAGGAGAAGCTGGGGGCTATGAACTCTGTGCTAGGAGCAGAGACTAAAGTCTGGAGGGTCGGAGCGACATGTACCTAAACCCTATCTGGTATCTAATGTTTAGGGAACATGTTGATATAAACTAGAAGTCATGAGGGGAAAAGCTAACAGACTCTAAGGCTAGAGCATGCATTTATTCTACATGTAGTGCGTGATGAAGAATATTAAATGACCATTAAATACAGTATTTCTCTTAACATGGGGCCGAATAGGCTAGACAATGACGGAAACTATTGATGCAGTTCAGTAGCTTGGGAATGCAGAGAAGGAGGACTAAACTGATAGCTGGAATCATAACATAGTCTTGGCAGACTCAGAGGCAGAGCCAAGCTGCACCGGGCACTGCGAGGCAGGAAGTAAGTGAAAGGTCGAGGATACAGGTGGGGGCTGTATCGCTCCTCAGCGAGGCTTCAGGAGACAGGAGCTGAATCTGGTGTCCGGGCCCTGTTGAGGCCTAGAGACGGGGACTTTCAATGAATTAACGTGCACACTGAGAAACGTGGCAACATAACTTTACATAGGCCTGACACTCATATTACTCACGAGAACTGGGAAATGACATACCAGAGGTGGACACAACTATAATTGCGTCTTGAATCGGACATGGGGAATACATATGCATATTTAATCATGCACACATAACATATGATGGATGACACGTAGGGACATAGAACATGACAAAATTTACTTTTCCACATTCCCTCCTTGTCACTACGTTTCCATCAGGAAACATCAATATTCATGATGCCATCTATCATTTCATACAGTACCATTTGTTCATCTCGAATTGTCTTGGAACGAGATTTAGAACGGGGCTTGGGACTAGGAATACAAGAGGTAGCACACATGCCGCAAATCGCAGGGCCACATTGTATACAGAGGCAGCAGCTGAATATGATCGCTACTGCGATACCTAGAAAGGACAGGACTTTCCATCCCCAGGCGGAAATTATATTCCAGAACCAACCGGACCATGTCCAGGTGCCTGGATCTTGGTGTAACAGATGGGCAATTTTATGAAGTCTGGTTATAGCTGAATAAACAGACGGCGCGTTATTTGGAATGAAAATGCAGCAACTGGATCCGATGAGTCTACAGGCCCCGCCCCTATCGGCCAGTATGACGTCAAGGACGAGACGATTCTGGAGCACAACAATTCTCATAAAGGATTGCTCTTCGGTTAAGTTACCTAGAGCGGAGGCAGTCTCATCTACTACAGCTTCAAGGGTTCTTGTTAACCTACGGATTAGCTTACTATTTACAACTGTACCTAAATAAGGGAAAACACCTTTATCAATATCAATGAATTGCTCTGCAGCAGTTTCAGTATAGTCAACAATCGGGAGATTTCTCTTGTGTCTAGTATGTACTAGGTAGGAATTCCTATGGTAGTCAGGTGGGGCTAGAAAAACAGGTGGCAGTAGGAAGGCAATGTAACAGGTTCCCTCCCAATCGAGGGGCAGACGAACATATGCAGTTTGACCACAAACAAAATAAGAATGACGTGAAGCTTTAAAAATAGATTTCTCACTGTCACTATACTTGACAATAGTAGTACAATCACTATGTCCTACATGTACAGAACCATAATTACGAACACATAATTCGCCTTTGACTGGTAACACTGAAATAGCAGGTGAGTCTGGAGTAGTATCAGACTGAACATTCAGGACCATAAAATTCGACGAATAGTTACCTAAATTGTACACTTCATTTTCTAGATCTAAACCTGTTCTGTGGGGGGGACCATGCTTGTCTGGGAAACATGTGCTGTTAAGAAAAGACATATCTGTTGAGGATGACGTTAACGTGGACCATGCTCCACACGAACCATTATGTGAAAAAGGATAAGGAAAGAGTGGCAGAACTCCCTTTGACGTCTGGAAAGGGGGGAGTCGACCACACACCCAACAATTAGTGGCATTGCTGGTCTGGTGTGAATAATGCAACATGCGGATAAATGAGTTATTACGCATAGCGAGGCGGTAGGACAGTTCATGAGGGGGCAGATCACTAAACGTGTGCTCTACTGTAGCATTAGCAGATTTATTTACATAAAGAACTGGGAAACATAGGTAAAATGCATAACTGGTGCAGGAAATCATAAGGCTGGAAAACAATATGAAACATAGAAAAATGATACATCGGATTGAGTTTTGACCAACTCTCTCACTATGGGAGTCTATTTTATACATGTCAGAAATAGTCTAACCGTTTCACCTAGGGGAGGACTTAGACAATCAAACTGACTGACTTATTTTACTAGACCGTAGCTTTTGCTTATACTCCTGCTGCGGAGTTTTCTCTAACAGGGGAGGGGTTGTGCCAATGTCATTTGCGGGACAGTCCTTAGGAACAATGTTTTGACAAGTTTTTAAATCCTGGGAAATGTTCTTGGAGACCGGCTTTAATCCGTAGAATTTCTTGACGTGCGAAAGGTGTACCCAGCCGCGGCGTCCTTCCAATTTCACGGCTGTACGGGTGGTGAGGAGGACCTGACGGGGCTCCTTCCAACGTGGCTCCAGCGGACTTGATCTGTCGAAGTTACGTACGAGGACCATTGAACCTGGAACGATTTCATGCGGGGCCACCTCGGTATTGTCTGGAAATGCGGCGGCAACCTGTGAACGACATGAGTTGAGGGCAGACATCAAGGAAGCTAGGTAATCTGTCAGCATATTACTTGAAACATCGGTAATACTTCGGGGTCTAGGAGTACCCCACATGTTAGGGGGGCGGCCGAAAACGACCTCATACGGGGACAGACCTGATCTGGAATGTGCGACCATGCGCATATAAAATAAAGCGACTGGCAGGGCTACTAGCCAGTCCACACCTTTTTCTTTACATATTTTGGCGATACGGATTTTCAGAGTCTGGTTATGTCTCTCAACGAGACCGGCTGCTTCAGGATGGCGTACACAATGGAACTTCCACTGGTACCCTAACAAAAGGGAAACATGCTTCATGAGTTCGGATGAGAATGGCTGGCCGTTGTCAGAATATACGACTCTAGGGAGTCCATAACGAGGGAAGAACTCACGAACCAACTGCTTGGCAGTGGTCGCGGCTGTGTAATCTGGGACTGGATATGCTTCTGTCCATCTGGACAAAGCGCATACAACTACAAGAACATACTTGAAACCTCGACATCGCTCCATCTGAATATAATCCATCTGGAGGACTTCAAAAGGGTGGTCAGGGGGCTGGAAACCACCTTGTTCCACCGGGACACTTTTACCTGGATTAAACTGACAACATATCATACAGGTACGGACTTTCTGCTTAGCTGCAGCTCGTAAATGCTTGTTGAACCAAATGTTCTGGATACTGTCTAACATTGCTTTTTCTCCTAAATGTGCTGGACTATGTGCGGTATTAATGATAACTTGAACCATAGAGTCGGGGAGAAACCATGTGGTTCTTCCCTTCGTCACCCATCCTTGATCTGTCTGGACCCCTCCTTGTTCAGACCATTTCTTGATTTCATCGGGAGTAGCATGTAACTGGATATCTATGACATCTTGAGTAGGGTCCTTAACTGTCATGCATGTAGTCAGATCTGGAGTTTGTGTCTGATTAACTTGAATGTCTGGAGTCTGTGCTGTAAGCTTGGCTGTGCGATCTGCTAGATCGTTACCCTGGGAAATAATGTCAGTGACTTTCGTGTGTGCCTTGCACTTCATGATAGCGATAGATGTCGGTAAATGTATGGCATCTAACAGAGCTTGAATAAGGAGACCATGCTGAATCTTGGTTCCATGAGAAGTCATGAAACCTCTCTCCTGCCAGAGCACTCCAAAGTCGTGTACGACTCCAAATGCGTAGCGTGAATCTGTGTAAACATTAACTTTCAGGTTCTTGGCGTGTATGCAGGCTTGTGTCAGAGCAACTAGCTCTGCTGCTTGAGCGGACAGAGTATCAATACGGTGTGTTTCAATAACTTCGGTGTCAGTAGTCACTGCATACGCGGCGACTAGTTCTCCTGTACTTGTTCTCATACATGAACCATCCACATAAAGTGTCAGGTCGGGGTCTGGTAATGGAATATCTGTCAGATCTTGTCTTGGCTTTGTCGTAATGTTAACTACTTCCACGCAATCATGTGTGGCTGGATTCGAAGTAACTGATGGTAACAGTGTAGCAGGGTTCAGGACGTTGCAGCGTCTGATTTCTATGTGTGGCTGGAACAGTGTCAATTCATAACCTGTTAAACGTGCAATTGTCAAGTGCTGAGTTTGTGTTCGGTTTAAAAGAACTTCTACGGAGTGTGGAACTTGTACTGTCAGGGTATGTCCTAAGACTATGGAATCACTTTGTCTGATAGCTAGTGCTGTGGCTGCAACTGACTTGAGGCACGCAGGCAACGCCTGGGCGACTGGATCTAATGTGCTAGAAAAATAAGCACACGGCTTGTACTGTCCTGCTTGATCTTGTGTGAGAACAGATAATGCTGTACCTTCGCGTTCAGTGACGAAAAGTGTAAAAGGCTTACTGTAGTTCGGTGTGGCTAGAACTGGAGCTTGGCATAGGGCTTTCTTTAACTCATTGAAACTAAGTGTATGTTCAGATGTCCAAGGGAGGACAGTCGATGCGGCTGCCTCCTGTGTCGTTAACTGTATCAGTGGCTTGGCTAGAAATGCATACTGGGGAATCCATTGTCTGCAGTAAGAAGTAAGGCCAATAAAGGCACGTACCTCCTTCTGGGTCCTGGGCTGAGGAAGACTCGCTATCAACTGGATGCGATCGGGTGTCAACTGCCTACCCCTCTTGGACAGCAAGTGTCCTAAGTAAACCACTTGCTGGACACAGAATTGAAGCTTCGAAGGGGACACCTTGTGCCCCATCTCGGCTAGGAAATACAAGACTGTAAGGGATGCTTGCTCGCAAGCACGTTCAGAACGGGCTGTGATCAGTAGATCATCGACATACTGGAGCAGGGCAGTGTCAGTTGGCATGTGAACATTATCAAGTTGTCTCTTAAGTGCTTGACTGTAAATACTAGGACTTTCTGTGAAACCTTGAGGAGCTCGTGTAAACATATAGCTCCTTCCATTTAAACAAAATCCGAAAAGAAACTGGCTGTCTGGATGGATGGGAACACTAAAAAATGCATTCTTAAGATCGATTACTGTAAAGAACATGGCTTCGGAATCAATGGCTGTCAATAGGGAAGAGATGTCTGGGACAACTGGATACTGCGGAATAATACATTTGTTAAGTTCTCGTAAATCAATCACTAATCGATATACTGGGGGTGCATTTGGATCAGTACGTTTCATGACTGGAATGATCGGAGAGTTACATACATTGGAGTCAGTTTCTACAACTACTCCTTGAGCCATGAGCTCGTCTATAATTTTGGATAAGGCTGCTACAGCCTCAGGTGGCAATCTATACTGCCTGATTCGTGGTAACACTACACCTGGTTTGAGAGTCACACGATGGGGTGTGATTTGCATGTAACCTACATCAGTTGGACCTTGCGCCCATAAATGCTGCGGGACATAAGACAATCTCGGATCAAAATCTCGTAATACATAGTGACCCTTAAAGTCACGTAGGAACAATCGTATTCCCTCGGGGGAACAACATATAACTGCACCTAACTCTTTCAGTGTTTTAATGCCTAATAGATTTTCTGGACATGACTTAGTAAGTAACAGATCAGTAGTGCGGGACAATGGACCTACTTCTAGAGTAACTGGCTTTGAGATCTCATTTACGATAGGTTTTCCTGAAAATCCAAGGGAAACATTTCTTGAGCCTGAGAGCGGAGCCCCTGGAACTTCGGCATGACTAATTGTGGTCCTACTTGCCCCTGTATCAATCAAAAACTTTCTGTCTTTCCCTAATACTTGACTGTGAACATAGGGACCCTCTTGATCTACAGGTATCTCGATGAGAGGCAAGCCTACCTCCCTCTCTAGGCTGTTTCATGAATACTGCTGGTACTCTGGATACTCAGACTGTGCATACTGGTACATCTGCTGTGTGACATGCTGGGTTGCAGCAATAGGCTGCGGTGCTGTAACTGTCTGTGGTGCATTCTGTGGCTGAGGAATCTGTGAAACTTGTTCTTGTCTAGGCGGACGTGGTCTTTCTTTAGTCTTACCAGTAGCTATGTTATGTTTCAGAACTGTACACTCGTTTATGAAATGACCTGGCTGTTTACAATAATTGCAGTTCCCTTTAACGGGTGCTGCAGGATGACTGGCTTGATTCGGACCCCTCTTCTGACTGTCGTGAGGAACAGATTGTGCAACTAGCACTTTCATTTTTGTGTCTTTCATACGTTTTCTTTCGTGTTCTTGTTCTTCTCTGATTCTATTCTGGTGATACTGGAGCATCTGGAGCATCTGGGACGGAGTATTAGCTTGCCAGGTACTTTCGACTTTCAGAACTCGGTTTTTAATTGGTGGACTTGAATTCTCGACTAATTTAGTAACGAAAAGGTGAGGGTACGACTCACTACTTGTCTTGAGACCACTGTTGATACTAAAGCACTTTTCAAACCTAGAATAAAAATCACTAATATCTTCATCTTGTTTCTGTTTACAGGCTGAGATTGCATCCCAGTCTTCTTTTCTAGTTGTCAATAATCTGGGTAAAACTTGAATCAATAATTCTGGTAATTCTTTACATTTCACTCCTAGACCAGTACCTGGTACACGTATCTTATCTTCTGCTTCTAGGACTGCCCAATCTATCTTTTTCTCTCCCACCTCCCATTCTTTCTCTTTGAGCTTTTCATACACCCCTGCGGGCAACAGAACCTTTAACATTTTAATTATATCCGGGTATGTGTATTCTCCCATACGGAGCATATCTTTTAATTCTCTATGGTACCCTGCTGGATCTTTGTCATGACAGGGAATTAATTTCTTCATCTCTAGAAGTTCCATCTTTGTGATTGGAGTGTATACAAACACTCGCTGCATTTCGCCACCCGCTCCTCTGACTGGGTGGACTTCTCGTAACGGATTCTGTCTGTCTATGTAGAATGATTTACTTTCTGGGGGTGAGACATGAACGAAATGCGGGTTCAAGAACATTCTATATTTATGGCGTTGTTCTAGAATGACACTAATTAAATCGGTACCTAGACCTCTCCATCTGTACTGGAGTAACTCGTTCAGGATATCATGTAACGGGCCTGGATCAGAATGTTGACCCTCATACAGAGTAATGAGGTGCTGAATCATATACATACCCACCAGTCGCTGCTCGGCTGGGGGCATTTTCAGAAACATTTGTGCCACTATTTCGTCTGGAAAAGTGGTAGAATCAGTAATCCATCGGACTGCTGACCGAACTATTTCTTGTTCATGCATAGTACTTAACTCACTATAACCGATTCGTGATTTCAGAATGTGATCGGTAGCTTGGAATACTTGTTCTAGGGAACCTTGTTCTGGTGCTGAATGATGGGAAATTGGCTTGTGTTCTAGACGTAAATGGCGATCTGGAAATCTAGGTTTTCCTACATACGCTATTCTGGCGGTATTCTCATCGTCTTCTTCTTCAGGATCAGAGGTACTTTCTTTCTCGCTTACTTGTGCTGCTTTACGCTGTTCGTGTATCTTTATTATCTCTCTACGGATTTTCTTGTACATACTTTCCATGGCACCAATGGTATTGTGCTTTCCTTCGGCTATATTATCACTCCACTTTGTTAGAGTTTTCATTTCGGCCGGATCTTTAGACGGGTAATCTTGTTCTCTTATTAGACAGTTAATTAAAAACTTTAATATCATACGCTGGATCTCAGCTTTCCTTTGAGACATGGCATCACTAATACTTTCTGGATCATCCCCTGTACGGATGAAACGATAGATTCTGTCTAGGTCTTCTTTCATATTGGGTAGGGTGACTAGATACTCGGTCACCCTCCTTACGCGTACTGAATATAAAACCATATTATTCTCGCCTGGGACTGGGTCATAGGCACATTCGCCAAGGGCTTGCCTGATTTCTGCAACCGACTTATTACTCTTGGGAGTACGCTGTGATGCTTGAGCATGTAATTCGAGTGCTGATAAACGCTTGCGTGGCGGCGGGGTTTGAGGAGGACCTCCTCCTGCGGCCCCTAGACTAGAATCGTCGACTGATATTCTTCGTGGCGGAGCGGGAAATTGAAATGCTGGCTGGACCGGGGGTACCGTAGCAGGTACTGCATGGGGTGCCCCGGTGTCTGGAGGAGCAGGATGTGCCTGATTTACAGGGACTGGCGGAGCGCGAACAGGATTTGCATATTCAGGGACTGTGTCGTCCAGATAGGACGAAATAAAAATATCAGCTGCGGTCGGTTTGTGACGCGGCTTGGTCGGAACTAGTGGTGGCGGGAAATTACTGGATGCCTCTGGGGTCGCTTTTGGCAAGCCTTCGGCAAGAAGAGGGTACATACCCTTAATAAGGGCATGCCTCTGTCTGTCTGACTGTTCGGCTTTGACTTGTTCACCTATCTCGATTAATTCTTTTTCTTGGGCTCGCTCTAAGGATTCTCTACTTAATTCTGATTTTCTGATTTCTTTTTCAGTTCTTTTATGAGCTTCTTTACGCCATAACTCGATGGCATCTTTCTGTGACTGTCTGGCTTTCTTTTTCCATAATGCTTCTTCTACTCGCATGATGCATTCGGCATCCCATGTACCCGATACGGGCCATCTATACTTTTCTTCTAACTGTTTGGTATACTCTACCCATAAATCTAGATACAATATGGCGCTTATGCCATGTTTCTGATACATAAAGTGACCTGGACTGTCCCTGGGCGGGACAGGAACTGCTGCTTCCAGCAGACCCTTTCTAGTTTTTAACTGACGTAACTTGGAAAATATGGGCATGACTGAACAGTAATCTAGACACAATACAATACACAATGAACACGATACTTATTCCCCATTCATACCACGACATTAAAATACATGAAAAACATTTAAAAATAACAGTTCGAACAGAATACTACCTGGAAATACTGAGAACAGAACACATAAATTTTCTCGAGAGCAGAAACTGACTAGAACAGAAACTAGATGCACTGCTGAAACAGTACGAAACTTACCGGTCTCATAAAGAGACACGTCGGGACCCGCATCCACCGGAGTGGACACTTCGTTTGTGGGACTGTGTACCACCAACCCACAGACCAGAGTCAATTTAAATTGACCCTGTCTAGATACCACCCCAGTAACGGTACTCACCGGGCAGCAAGAACGGAAGGCCTCGGACTGGACTGGACTGCTATGACGACGGACGACGAACTTCGGACTTCGGACTTCAGTTACGGGTGGACCTCCGGATACCTCGGACCTTGGACTCTCGGCTTGGGCTCTGGTCGGGACTCGCCGCGTTCCTCCACCGTCGCGTCTGGATGCTGGACCGCCTCCTCCGTCTCCTCCGTGGGCCTGAGGGATACTTGAGCAGAAATATCTGCCACTGCGCAGAAGAGTTCCGTCACGACTGCAGAGGGTCAGGGGGTCGGCGTGGCTTCACCGACGCGTGGGGAAAGGGCAAGTCCCTATTCGGGCGCCATTATGTGGTAAATAAATAAATAATACCCTATTTTTGACTAGACATATATCATAACAGATAGCTCAATAAATAAGAGTCAAGATTCGAGGTAGTAGGAGTTTTTGCAGGTTTAATACAGCATAAGGACAGGAACAGGACAACCTGCATAGGAATAGGATGGCAGGGCCCAGCAGCTGCTGGGGCTGGATCTGGGATGAGCGCGCTGACTTTTAATAACAATACATGAGCATATATACATAACGCAGACACATAGCATTACATTGCAGTAGGCGTAGCAGTGGGTGGAACAGAAGGCGTGACGCGTAGCAGTCGCGAAAGATAAGGGTGAGAAGGAGGTGTAACAGGGCGTATACATAGACATGTGATGCAAACGTAACAGAATATGTCATGAATGGGCGGAAACATTGGAGGGGGCTACCTAAGGAGCCGGGACCTCTAACCTGATGGTGCGCGCAAACTGGCAATGACGTGTTACTAGGAGAAGCTGGGGGCCATGAACTCTGTGCTAGGAGCAGAGACTAAAGTCTGGAGGGTCGGAGCGACATGTACCTAAACCCTATCTGGTATCTAATGTTTAGGGAACATGTTGATATAAACTAGAAGTCATGAGGGGAAAAGCTAACAGACTCTAAGGCTAGAGCATGCATTTATTCTACATGTAGTGCGTGATGAAGAATATTAAATGACCATTAAATACAGTATTTCTCTTAACATGGGGCCGAATAGGCTAGACAATGACGGAAACTATTGATGCAGTTCAGTAGCTTGGGAATGCAGAGAAGGAGGACTAAACTGATAGCTGGAATCATAACATAGTCTTGGCAGACTCAGAGGCAGAGCCAAGCTGCACCGGGCACTGCGAGGCAGGAAGTAAGTGAAAGGTCGAGGATACAGGTGGGGGCTGTATCGCTCCTCAGCGAGGCTTCAGGACACAGGAGCTGAATCTGGTGTCCGGGCCCTGTTGAGGCCCAGGGACGGGGACTTTCAATGAATTAACGTGCACACTGAGAAACGTGGCAACATAACTTTACATAGGCCTGACACTCATATTACTCACGAGAACTGGGAAATGACATACCAGAGGTGGACACAACTATAATTGCGTCTTGAATCGGACATGGGGAATACATATGCATATTTAATCATGCACACATAACATATGATGGATGACACGTAGGGACATAGAACATGACAAAATTTACTTTTCCACATGATGGTGATCGTGGTGGTGGTG
>NC_136068.1:473307408-473314908 GCF_964261635.1 Lissotriton helveticus | reverse complement strand
CTCTGCAGGGACTGTGGATCGGGCTGTTGGAAGGCAGGCAAGCTTGATCTCGTTGATCTCAGTCGCTCGAGTTCCGGCGGGAACTGCAACTAAGTAGATGTCGAGGGCTGGATGGTGCCTGCTGCTGCAGGGTGGTCACTCCTTGACCACAAGGGAGATTCTTCGGGCTTCCACGTTGAGATGGAGGTCCAAGGGTCCAGAGTTTCGTTTCTAATGTTTCTTCCAGGAAATCTGATGTGCATTGGCACTGCTCCCACTCTTATTCCAATCTGGGGGGCGTGATTACCTGCTAGGTCCCTCCCTATGGGTGGGACCCAGGAAGGGGGTGGATACACCCCTTTCCTTTGATCCAGGCCGCCCTGGCACAAGGGCTGGAGTGCCCCATAACCGGTTTGGCCGGATTATGCAAGGGGCAGCCTTGTGCGCCCCAGGCAGTGTCTGGTTTCTTTCAAACCTCCCTGCTACAATCCACTATCTCCTGTCTGGAGGGTGGTGACACCCTCCTGTGACAGGAAACCCTTTGTCCAGGCCCCATCTGCTGAGTTTCGGTCAACTGCAGGGGTCCAGACATTTGTCTGTGGCAGAGGCATCCATTTTGTGGATCTTAAGGTCTTTGGAGAAATTAACCGCATTTAGTAAAGGAACATGTCTTACCCCTCTAGAGGGGTGGAATGCCATCCCCGTCGCCAGAACTGGTGAGGGGATGGTATTCCAAATCGTATGACACCTTACACGACATGTTTTGATAAAGCCAAACCAAAGTTGCTATTTAACCGCGAGGATTATAAGGCACTTAAGAGTATATGGTATGGCATTATCCTGAAACAGCTTAGGGAGTTGTTCCCGACAGCTGCAGACAGGCTCAGCTCATGCTAGAGCTCCATCTCACATAAAACCCCGCACCCTGCCTCCAGGATTGATGAGGCCTTCCATAGGAGTGGCTCACAGGTTTACATGTGTCCAGATATAGGTTTAGATATAGGTATACTATATCTAAGCAAGGGGTGATTACACCACCTTACCCCAGCTGAGTGATCAGCCAGTTGTGTCAATTTAAGAACCAGCCAGGGGTGGCAAAAGATATGCTGCAGCCCCTGGTAGGCCTTGGTGGCCCCTATGCCCTGGGCACCTATAGTGCATTATACAGGGGCTGACAAGGAGTCCATTTCCAATTGGTATGTACCTAGGGTACATGGAATCCATTTTACAGAGAGAGCAGATGGCCTGGGGCCCTGATTAGCAGGGAACCAGGTCAACTAAGTCAAAAAACCAGCTAAACACAGGCAAAAAATCTGGGGTAACCATAGTCAGGTAGCCACCTTCCTACATAACCCCCCCCCAAACGAAAGGAGATAAGGCTATCCTTGGCCAGGTAAGCCTATATTGCCTGAGTGGCCATATAAGGAAGTACCTGCACTAGCATGGGTACCCCCTGTCTCATGGTCCACTAAGCAGTCCCTCACCCTTGGGGTATCAGAGGGTCTCCACCATAAGGAATCACTACCTTGGGTGTGTTTATGCAAAGTTAAAGGCTGGTTTGGATATGGAGTATTGAAGTGAGGCCCTACTAAGTTAGGGCTTGGCTTCCTCCAATTATCTTCCACCATGTGTGCCTTTCTTTCTTTAACTGAGTTGCACTGTGCTCTCAGGGTCAACCTCTGGCTACCTAAAGCTGGAGGCTGGGTCCCTCTGTTTGGCTTGCTGGGGGGACAGTTCAGGTTTGGGCCCTTTGGGTCCCAGGTTTGGCTGTGCCCAACAGAAGTCACCTGTGGGAGGTCCCTAACTGTATTTAAGGGGGCTCCCTCAGGAGTTTTTAAAGTTTTCACCTTACTAGGGCTACTAGTGTTGGTGCACCTAATCTTTTGATGGGGGTGCTTTATTTGACAGGGGGCCCTCTGGGTCTCACTGTCCTTCTTGTCCTCTGCAGCCCTGGGCTGGCTAAGGCAAGGTAGAGAGGGGCAGG
Source organism: Lissotriton helveticus (assembly GCF_964261635.1). Lineage (NCBI taxonomy): Eukaryota > Metazoa > Chordata > Amphibia > Caudata > Salamandridae > Lissotriton > Lissotriton helveticus. Next base: position 473,312,945 of record NC_136068.1, on the reverse strand, counting down.
TTACCTGCTCCAGACTGGGTCCCACCTGAGAAGGGTCCACCGCCATCAGAGGTTCTGTCAGGCTAGGCCCAACCACCTCTGGGGCAGTTTCTTCATCAGGGGTAAGATCAGTTCCCTGAGGAGGCTGATCCTGTCCTAAAGTCTGGTGAGGGGGAGATTTCTCTTCCTCCTCCATGCTCTCAGTTTGTGTGGAGTTATCCATCATTTCAGGTTTCACAACCCACATCTCAGTTTGAGTTTGGGCTGTGGCCATCACAGCCCCACCAACCTTTTCAGGAGGAGACTCAGTTTGGGTTTCTGCTGTTACCATAACAGCTTTGCTATTCTGTTCAGGAAGAGCTTTTGCTAAAGATGGGGCAGAGAGTTTCTCAGCCCTACCAACCTTTTCAGGAAGGACATCTTGCATTGGGGCTGTAGCCATTACAGCCCCACTAACCTTTCCATTGGAATTTACCATTCTAGAATGGGTTTCCTGTTCAACCTCAGCCCAGGCTGAGATCTCCAAATCATTACCAAGTAGGCAGTCTACAGGCAAGTTTGGTGACACTGCCACTCTCTTTGGGCCAATGACACCTCCCCAGCTGAGACTTACTACTGCCATGGGATGATTTGTTTGGATTCCATCAATGTTTGTAACCTGGTATGTGGCACCAGGTAAAAGTTGCTTAGAGGGGACTATGCCATCAGCCACCATGGTGATGCTAGCCCCTGTGTCTCTAAAAGCTTCAACTTTCAAACCATTGATGATGGGTTCTTGTCTATACTTGCTCAAAGTATTTGGGCAAGCAGAGAAGTTGGCAAACCCCATGCCAGTCTCATAAACAAGATCATTGGGTGATGGGGACCTGGATAGGCCAGGGTCCACCTGAGCTCCAACAGTAAACCCACCCAGATTCCTGGGTGTGCTTCCACTTCCTGGGGGATTACTGCTGACAGTAACAGGAGGTGTTGAAGCTGGCTTTGGAGGTATATTTTCTTTATTGTTATTCTTGGGACAACAGTTGTCTGTTTTGTAATGCCCCACCTGTTTACAGGCATAACAATAAGGCTTTTTCTCAGTTGAAGAAGTGTCTTGGGACCCACCCCCATTCTTGGAGTTTTGGGGCCCTGGGGAAGTCTTTTCTTTATTTTTATCCCCACCCTTATCTTGAGGCTTGGCAGACTCCTTCTTCTGGTTACTGTCCTGATTCTTAGGCCTAATCCTGGTTCTGACCCACTTGTCTGCCTTCTTTCCCAATTCTTGGGGAGAGGTCAGATCAGAGTCCACCAGGTGCTGGTGTAAGAGCTGGTTCTGACAATTACTTAGGATCTGCTCCCTCATAATCAAATTATACAATCCTGTAAAGTCATGTACTTTGCTGCCATGTAGCCAACCCTCCAGAGCCTTAGTTGCACAATCAACAAAATCAGTCCAGTCCTGAGTCTGTGTCTTCTGGGTGTCTCTGAACTTCAACCTGTACTGTTCAGTGGTTAAGCCAAACCCATCTATCAGAACACTCTTCAGGACTTTGTAATTGTTTGCCTCCTCATGTCTAACAGTGAGGAGCTTATCTCTCCCTTTCTCTGAAAAGGAGTACCATAAGATTGCTGCCCACTGTTCCTCAGGAACCTGCTGTACCATGCAGGCTCTCTCAAGAGCAGTTATCCACTTGTGGATGTCATCCCCTTCCTTGTAGGGGGGCACAATCTTTGTCAGGTTTCTACTATCATAGGACCTGGGTTTCTCTTTAGGAATATTGCTGCCACCAGTGGCATCTAAGCCACACAATTTTTGCTCTCTTGCCAAGGCAAGTCTAGCTTGAGCCAAGGCTACCTCCTCCCTCTCTATTTGGAGTTTGACAGCCCTCATTCTGGCCCTATGCTCTAGCTTTTGAGAAGCAGTCATGCCTCTCTGAGATTCTCTGGAGGCACTAGAAATATGAGAGTCCCCTGAGGGAGATCTCACTCTTCTGTTGCCTGGGAGAATAACATGTTGGGTTCTGGGGAGGTGCTGGCCCTCTCCATTCCCCAGTAGGTCCAAGTTGGCCTGGCTAAGCCTGGCAACTGGAACCTGGCTACCCTGATCCTGAACTTCTAAGTCCTCAACATCTGAGTCCTCATCTAAGTCATCATCATCATCCTCCTCCTGAGGGGGATCAGTTACAGGGGGGTTCCCTCCATTTCCTGTTTCTAGGGAAGCTTCCTTTGCCTTCTCTAAGTCATCCTGTTCTAGGATTTCTACCAGGATTTGGCAGGTGGGGCTTCTGCCCCTTTTTAACCCTCTTGCTTTGCACAAGGCAATCAAGTCTCTACGGGTTAACTTGTCATATCCAAAAGTTGCCTGGGTAAGGTCAACTGTCACAGGATTAGACCCTGAGGCTTTTCCTGTGTCAGACATGGTTACTAGTGAGGTGTAAGTGGTGCACTTACCTACACTAAGTGTTTTCCTACTGTACCTTGCTAGTGAGTTGTAGTCAGGGTGTGCTAATCCCTTTAATCTACAACTACTAAGTTCAGTAGAACTTAATATGCTAAGCTTTTGATTTATATGTACCTAGAGGTACTTGATGTGATCTTTCAATTTGATACAAAGATTGCAATGGTAAAACAACAGCAAGCTCAAATCCCACCGCTGCCACCAATGTGAGAAGTTGGCCTGGTAGGGGATGTTTCCAATTCTGGAACCACCTACTACCTGACCAAACAATCCCTTATGGTGTCTGGTTGTAAGTCAACCTTATTAGACAAGCTATCCTAGGGGTAGCATGGACTAAGCAGCCTAAAGGCTTAACTTAAGAGGTCGTGTTAAGCGAGCTGTTTTACCACATACAATCCTGTAATACCAAATGAAAGGACACCACACAAGTATATATTATAAAAATATATGTGTTTATTACTAAAAACAATCCCCAGTATTCTTTATGAATAAAGGGGCACAAGCGTTAAATCAAAAGCACTGTTTAAACATACAAGTTGCACAATTATGGATGAGGGCGGGTGGCCACTCAAACCATATACTAAACAAGTGGTATAAGAGAGGCCACTCGAACAGTGGTTAGGCCTAGGGCCTAGGGAATCGCTGGGAGCAGTCAGGACAAGCAATGCTGACGTCGGGAATGGCCCTCGGGATTCGGGAGATGTGCGGAAAGCGCACGCATGCACCAATGTTAACCAATGGTGCGTAAAAGTCATAAAGTTAAAGTTTAAGGACACTTGCGCTGGACCTAGAGGAACAAAACTTAACACACAGACCCTAGAGATGTGCACCAGTGTGGGAACACCGGCGGAGCAAAGTTGCCTCACCCACAGGAAGTGGGTGCACAGGGTCGAAGTGGCGTCGGGTTTTGACACGCAGGCTCTTGGTGCTTGAAGCTGAAAGGGCTGCAGGCGGGTTAAAGATGAAGTGTCCGGTGGAGTCCAAGGGTGGACTCAAGTTGTAGAGTACCTGAAAGCAGAGGGGACAGAGTCTGGGTCACTCAGCAGTGACCAGGGTGGAACCAGGACGGAACCAGGCAATGTCGGGCGCAATCAGGTGGTCATCGAGGAGCTTCTCTCCGCTGTCACGTGGGCTCTGGGGCATCTGCGACGTCCAGGAGCAGGTCACGATCTGTCCCACGCAGGCTCTCACCGTCGGTGCAGTCGGCTTCAAGTTTGGAGCAAACAAGCCTTGGCAAGAGCAATCCACGCGGGATCGGAAGATTGCTTCTCACTCGGACCAGGAAGGTCAGAGTCGGGGCTCCTTTTCAGGGGAGCTGGTGTGGATCTGGAGCAACCAGATTCACGAGTCTTCTTAGTTAGTTCGTCGGCACAGGGACCACTAGCCAGCTGGCAAGTGACCGGGCCAACGCGTTGAGCCAAATAGAGCCAAAGGGCCCCACGCAGCACTCGTCGAGTGTGGAGGGCTGAACTTCGGCTCAGGAGCAGCTCAGGGTGGGGGCTTCTCAAACCCCGGTGCACAGCTTCGAGGGTCACTCGTGGGCTGCACGGTCAGCGTCTCGTGGTCAATTCAAGATGGCGTGCCCCACGCTTCCGGTCGCCTCCACGGGTCTCAGCTCTGCAGGGACTGTGGATCGGGCTGTTGGAAGGCAGGCAAGCTTGATCTCGTCGATCTCAGTTGCTCGAGTTCCGGCGGGAACTGCAACTAAGTAGACGTCGAGGGCTGGATGGTGCCTGCTGCTGCAGGGTGGTCACTCCTTGACCACAAGGGAGATTCTTCGGGCTTCCACGTTGAGATGGAGGTCCAAGGGTCCAGAGTTTCGTTTCTAATGTTTCTTCCAGGAAATCTGATGTGCATTGGCACTGCTCCCACTCTTATTCCAATCTGGGGGGCGTGATTACCTGCTAGGTCCCTCCCTATGGGTGGGACCCAGGAAGGGGGTGGATACACCCCTTTCCTTTGATCCAGGCCGCCCTGGCACGAGGGCTGGAGTGCCCCAGAACCGGTTTGGCCGGATTATGCAAGGGGCAGCCTTGTGCGCCCCAGGCAGTGTCTGGTTTCTTTCAAACCTCCCTGCTACAATCCACTATCTCCTGTCTGGAGGGTGGTGACACCCTCCTGTGACAGGAAACCCTTTGTCCAGGCCCCATCTGCTGAGTTTCGGTCAACTGCAGGGGTCCAGACATTTGTCTGTGGCAGAGGCATCCATTTTGTGGATCTTAAGGTCTTTGGAGAAATTAACCGCATTTAGTAAAGGAACATGTCTTACCCCTCTAGAGGGGTGGAATGCCATCCCCGTCGCCAGAACTGGCGAGGGGATGGTATTCCAAATCGTATGACACCTTACACGACATGTTTTGATAAAGCCAAACCAAAGTTGCTATTTAACCGCGAGGATTATAAGGCACTTAAGAGTATATGGTATGGCATTATCCTGAAACAGCTTAGGGAGTTGTTCCCGACAGCTGCAGACAGGCTCAGCTCATGCTAGAGCTCCATCTCACATAAAACCACGCACCCTGCCTCCAGGATTGATGAGGCCTTCCATAGGAGTGGCTCACAGGTTTACATGTGTCCAGATATAGGTTTAGATATAGGTATACTATATCTAAGCAAGGGGTGATTACACCACCTTACCCCAGCTGAGTGATCAGCCAGTTGTGTCAATTTAAGAACCAGCCAGGGGTGGCAAAAGATATGCTGCAGCCCCTGGTAGGCCTTGGTGGCCCCTATGCCCTGGGCACCTATAGTGCATTATACAGGGGCTGACAAGGAGTCCATTTCCAATTGGTATGTACCTAGGGTACATGGAATCCATTTTACAGAGAGAGCAGATGGCCTGGGGCCCTGATTAGCAGGGAACCAGGTCAACTAAGTCAAAAAACCAGCTAAACACAGGCAAAAAATCTGGGGTAACCATAGTCAGGTAGCCACCTTCCTACATGGTGGTGGTGGTGATTGTGGTGGTGGTGGTGGTGGTGGTGGTGGTGGTGATGGTGATGGTGATCGTGGTGGTGGTGATGGTGATGGTGATCGTGGTGGTGGTGATGGTGATCGTGGTGGTGGTGATCGTGGTGGTGGTGATCGTGGTGGTGGTGATCGTGGTGGTGGTGGTGGTGAT
>NC_136068.1:473292408-473302408 GCF_964261635.1 Lissotriton helveticus | reverse complement strand
TGATCGTGGTGGTGGTGATCGTGGTGGTGGTGATGGTGATGGTGATCGTGGTGGTGGTGGTGGTGATCGTGGTGGTGGTGGTGGTGATCGTGGTGGTGGTGGTGGTGATCGTGGTGATCGTGGTGGTGGTGGTGATCGTGGTGGTGGTGGTGGTGGTGGTGGTGATGGTGATCATGGTGGTGGTGGTGGTGATGGTGATCGTGGTGGTGATGGTGATCGTGGTGATGGTGATGGTGATGGTGGTGGTGATGGTGATCGTGGTGGTGATGGTGGTGATGGTGATCGTGGTGGTGATGGTGATCGTGGTGATGGTGATGGTGATGGTGGTGGTGATGGTGATGGTGATGGTGATCGTGATCATGGTGGTGGTGGTGGTGATCGTGGTGGTGGTGATCGTGGTGGTGGTGATCGTGGTGGTGATCGTGGTGGTGGTGATCGTGGTGATCGTGGTGGTGGTGGTGATCGTGGTGGTGGTGGTGGTGGTGGTGGTGATGGTGATCGTGGTGGTGATCGTGGTGGTGGTGATGGTGATGGTGATCGTGGTGGTGGTGGTGGTGGTGGTGATGGTGATGGTGATCGTGGTGGTGGTGATCGTGGTGGTGGTGATGGTGATGGTGATCGTGGTGGTGGTGATGGTGATGGTGATGGTGATCATGGTGGTGGTGATGGTGATCGTGGTGGTGGTGATTGTGGTGGTGGTGATGGTGATGGTGGTGGTGGTGGTGGTGGTGGTGATCGTGGTGGTGGTGGTGGTGATCGTGGTGGTGGTGATCGTGGTGGTGGTGATCGTGGTGGGGGTGGTGGTGGTGGTGATGGTGATCGTGGTGGTGGTGATGGTGATCGTGGTGGTGGTGGGTGATGGTGATCGTGGTGGTGGTGATGGTGATCGTGGTGGTGGTGATCGTGGTGGTGGTGATCGTGGTGGTGGTGATGGTGATGGTGATCATGGTGGTGGTGATCGTGGTGGTGGTGGTGGTGGTGGTGGTGGTGATCGTGGTGGTGATCGTGGTGGTGGTGGTGGTGGTGGTGGTGATGGTGATCGTGGTGGTGGTGGTGGTGATGGTGATCGTGGTGGTGATGGTGATCCTGGTGATGGTGATGGTGATGGTGGTGGTGATGGTGATCGTGGTGGTGATGGTGGTGATGGTGATCGTGGTGGTGATGGTGATCGTGGTGATGGTGATGGTGGTGGTGATGGTGATGGTGATGGTGATGGTGATCATGGTGGTGGTGGTGGTGATCGTGGTGGTGGTGATCGTGGTGGTGATGATCGTGGTGGTGATCGTGGTGGTGGTGGTGGTGATCTTGGTGATCGTGGTGGTGGTGGTGGTGATCGTGGTGATCGTGGTGGTGGTGGTGATTGTGGTGGTGGTGGTGGTGGTGATGGTGATCGTGCTGGTGGTGATGATGGTGGTGGTGGTGATGGTGATCGTGGTGGTGGTGGTGGTGATCGTGGTGGTGGTGATCGTGGTGGTGATCGTGGTGGTGGTGATGGTGATGGTGATCGTGGTGGGGGTAATGGTGATGGTGATCATGGTGGGGGTGGTGGTGGTGGTGATGGTGATGGTGGTGGTGGTGATGGTGATCGTGGTTGTGGTGATGGTGATGGTGATTGTGGTGGTGGTGGTGATCGTGGTGGTGGTGGTGGTGGTGATGGTGATCGTGGTGGTGGTGATCGTGGAGGTGGTGATGGTGATGGTGATCGTGGTGGTGGTGGTGGTGGTGGTGATGGTGATGGTGATCGTGGTGGTGGTGATCGTGGTGGTGGTGATGGTGATGGTGATCATGGTGGTGGTGATGGTGATCGTGGTGGTGGTGATCGTGGTGGTGATCGTGGTGATCATGGTGGTGGTGGTGGTGGTGATCGTGGTGATGGTGATGTTGATCGTGGTGGTGGTGATCGTGGTGGTGGTGATGGTGATGGTGGTGGTGGTGGTGGTGGTGGTGATCGTGGTGGTGGTGATGGTGATCGTGGTGGTGGTGGTGGTGATCGTGGTGGTGATCGTGGTGATCGTGGTGGTGATCGTGGTGATCGTGGTGGTGGTGGTGGTGGTGGTGATCGTGGTGATGGTGATGGTGATCGTGGTGGTGGTGATCGTGGTGGTGGTGATGGTGATGGTGGTGGTGGTGGTGGTGGTGGTGATCGTGGTGGTGGTGGTGGTGATCGTGGTGGTGGTGATCGTGGTGATCGTGGTGATCGTGGTGGTGGTGGTGATCGTGGTGGTGGTGGTGGTGGTGGTGGTGGTGATCGTGGTGGTGGTGGTGATCGTGGTGGTGGTGGTGATGGTGGTGGTGGTGGTGGTGGTGATGGTGATCGTGGTGGTGGTGGTGGTGATGGTGATCGTGGTGGTGATGGTGATCGTGGTGATGGTGATGGTGATGGTGGTGGTGATGGTGATGGTGATCGTGGTGGTGGTGGTGGTGATCGTGGTGGTGGTGATCGTGGTGGTGGTGGTGGTGATGGTGATCGTGGTGGTGGTGGTGATCGTGGTGGTGGTGATCATGGTGGTGGTGATCGTGGTGGTGATCGTGGTGCTGGTGATGGTGATGGAGATCGTGGTGGTGGTGGTGGTGATCGTGGTGGTGGTGATCGTGGTGGTGGAGATGGTGATCGTGGTGGTGGTGGTGGTGATCGTGGTGGTGGTGGTGATCGTGGTGGTGGTGGTGATGGTGATCGTGGTGGTGGTGGTGGTGATGGTGATCGTGGTGGTGGTGGTGGTGGTGGTGGTGATGGTGGTGGTGGTGATGGTGGTGGTGGTGGTGGTGGTGGTGATGGTGATCGTGGTGGTGGTGGTGGTGTTGATCGTGGTGGTGATCGTGGTGGTGGTGATGGTGATCGTGGTGGTGATGGTGATGGTGATGGTGATCGTGGTGGTGGTGGTGGTGATGGTGATCGTGGTGGTGGTGGTGATCGTGGTGGTGGTGATCGTGGTGGTGATCATGGTGGTGGTGATGGTGATGGTGATCGTGGTGGTGGTGGTGGTGATGGTGATCATGGTGGTGGTGGTGGTGATTGTGGTGGTGGTGGTGGTGGTGGTGGTGATGGTGATGGTGATCATGGTGGGGGTGTTGGTGATGGTGGTGGTGGTGATGGTGGTGGTGGTGGTGATGGTGATGGTGATCGTGGTGGTGGTGATGGTGATCGTGGTGGTGGTGATGGTGATGGTGGTGGTGGTGATGATGGTGGTGGTGGTGGTGGTGATGGTGATGGTGATCGTGGTGGTGGTGATGGTGATCGTGGTGGTGGTGATCGTGGTGGTGGTGATGGTGATGGTGGTGGTGGTGGTGGTGGTGGTGATCATGGTGGTGGTGGTGGTGGTGGTGGTGATCGTGGTGGTGGTGGTGGTGGTGGTGGTGATGGTGATCGTGGTGGTGGTGATGGTGGTGGTGGTGATGGTGATGGTGATCGTGGTGGTGGTGATGGTGATCGTGGTGGTGGTAATCGTGGTGGTGGTGATGGTGATGGTGGTGGTGGTGGTGGTGGTGGTGATCGTGGTGGTGGTGGTGGTGATCGTGGTGGTGGTGATCGTGGTGGTGGTGATCGTGGTGGGGGTGGTGGTGGTGGTGATGGTGATCGTGGTGGTGGTGATGGTGATTGTGGTGGTGGTGATGGTGATCGTGGTGGTGGTGATGGTGATCATGGTGGTGGTGATCGTGGTGGTGGTGATCGTGGTGGTGGTGATCGTGGTGGTGGTGGTGGTGATCGTGGTGGTGGTGATCGTGGTGATCGTGGTGGTGGTGGTGATCGTGGTGGTGGTGATGGTGATGGTGGTGGTGGTGGTGGTGGTGGTGATCGTGGTGGTGGTGGTGGTGATCGTGGTGGTGGTGATCATGGTGGTGGTGATCGTGGTGGGGGTGGTGGTGGTGGTGATGGTGATCGTGGTGGTGGTGATGGTGATCGTGGTGGTGGTGATGGTGATGGTGGTGGTGGTGATCGTGGTGGTGGTGGTGATGGTGATGGTGATCGTGGTGGTGGTGATGGTGATGGTGATCGTGGTGGTGGTGATGGTGATCGTGGTGGTGGTGATCGTGGTGGTGGTGATGGTGATGGTGGTGGTGGTGGTGGTGGTGGTGATCGTGGTGGTGGTGGTGGTGATCGTGGTGGTGGTGATCGTGGTGGTGGTGATCGTGGTGGGGGTGGTGGTGGTGGTGATGGTGATCGTGGTGGTGGTGATGGTGATCGTGGTGGTGGTGATGGGGATCGTGGTGGTGGTGATGGTGATCGTGGTGGTGGTGATCGTGGTGGTGGTGATCGTGGTGGTGGTGATCGTGGTGGTGATCGTGGTGGTGGTGATCGTGGTGATCGTGGTGGTGGTGGTGATCGTGGTGGTGGTGATGGTGATGGTGGTGGTGGTGGTGGTGGTGATTGTGGTGGTGGTGGTGGTGATCGTGGTGGTGGTGATCGTGGTGGTGGTGATCGTGGTGGGGGTGGTGGTGGTGGTGATGGTGATCGTGGTGGTGGTGATGGTGATCGTGGTGGTGGTGATTGTGGTGGTGGTGGTGGTGGTGGTGATCATGGTGGGGGTGGTGGTGGTGGTGATGGTGGTGGTGGTGGTGATGGTGATGGTGATCGTGGTGGTGGTGATCGTGGTGGTGGTGGTGATTGTGGTGGTGGTGGTGGTGGTGGTGGTGATGGTGATGGTGATCGTGGTGGTGGTGATGGTGATCGTGGTGGTGGTGATGGTGATCGTGGTGGTGGTGATCATGGTGGTGGTGATCGTGGTGGTGGTGATCGTGGTGGTGGTGGTGGTGATCGTGGTGGTGGTGATTGTGGTGGTGGTGGTGGTGGTGGTGGTGATGGTGATGGTGATCGTGGTGGGGGTGGTGGTGGTGGTGATGGTGATCGTGGTGGTGGTGCTGGTGATGGTGATCGTGGTGGTGATGGTGGTGGTGGTGGTGGTGATCGTGGTGGTGGTGATCGTGGTGATCGTGGTGGTGAGAGTGATCGTGGTGGTGATGGTGATCGTGGTGATGGTGATGGTGGTGATGGTGATGGTGATGGTGATGGTGATCGTGGTGGTGGTGGTGGTGATCGTGGTGGTGGTGATCGTGGTGGTGGTGATCGTGGTGGTGGTGGTAGTGATCGTGGTGGTGGTGGTGGTGGTGGTGGTGGTGATGGTGATGGTGGTGATCGTTGTGGTGGTGATGGTGATCGTGGTGGTGGTGGTGGTGATGGTGATCGTGGTGGTGGTGGTGGTGATCGTGGTGGTGGTGATCGTGGTGGTGGTGATGGTGATGGTGATCGTGGTGGTGGTGGTGGTGATCGTGGTGGTGATGGTGGTGATCGTGGTGGTGGTGGTGATCGTGGTGGTGGTGGTGGTGGTGGTGGTGATGGTGATCGTGGTGGTGGTGATGGTGGTGGTGGTGGTGGTGATAGTGATCGTGGTGGTGGTGGTGGTGATCGTGGTGGTGGTGATCGTGGTGATTGTGGTGGTGGTGGTGGTGGTGGTGATGGTGATAATGATCGTGGTGGTGGTGATCGTGGTGGTGGTGATGGTGATGGTGATCGTGGTGGTGGTGGTGGTGGTGATGGTGATCGTGGTGGTGGTGGTGGTGGTGGTGATGGTGATGGTGATCGTGGTGGTGGTGATCGTGGTGGTGGTGATGGTGATCGTGGTGGTGGTGGTGGTGATCGTGGTGGTGGTGGTGGTGATCGTGGTGGTGGTGGTGGTGATCGTGGTGATCGTGGTGGTGGTGGTGATCGTGGTGGTGGTGGTGGTGGTGATCGTGGTGGTGATGGTGATCGTGGTGGTGGTGATGGTGATCGTGGTGGTGGTGGTGGTGATGGTGATCGTGGTGGTGGTGGTGGTGATCGTGGTGGTGGTGATCGTGGTGATCGTGGTGGTGGTGGTGGTGATGGTGATGGTGATCGTGGTGGTGGTGATCGTGGTGGTGGTGATCGTGATGGTGATCGTGGTGGTGGTGGTGGTGGTGATGGTGATCGTGGTGATGGTGATGGTGATCGTGGTGGTGGTGGTGGTGATCGTGGTGATCGTGGTGGTGGTGGTGATCGTGGTGGTGGTGGTGGTGGTGGTGATGGTGATGGTGATCGTGGTGATGGTGATGGTGATCGTGGTGGTGGTGGTGGTGATCGTGGTGGTGGTGGTGATCGTGGTGGTGGTGGTGGTGGTGGTGGTGGTGATGGTGATCGTGGTGGTGGTGATTGTGGTGGTGGTGGTGGTGGTGGTGGTGATGGTGATGGTGATGGTGATCGTGGTGGTGGTGATCGTGGTGATCGTGGTGGTGGTGGTGGTGGTGGTGATGGTGATCGTGGTGGTGGTGATGGTGGTGGTGGTGGTGGTGGTGATGATGATCGTGGTGGTGGTGATCGTGGTGGTGGTGATCATGGTGGTGGTGATCGTGGTGGTGGTGGTGGTGATCGTGGTGGTGGTGATCGTGGTGATCGTGGTGGTGGTGGTGATCGTGGTGGTGGTGATGGTGGTGGTGGTGGTGGTGGTGGTGATCGTGGTGGTGGTGGTGGTGATCGTGGTGGTGGTGATCGTGGTGGTGGTGATCGTGGTGGGGGTGGTGGTGGTGGTGATGGTGATCGTGGTGGTGGTGATGGTGATCGTGGTGGTGGTGATGGTGATCGTGGTGGTGGTGATTGTGGTGGTGGTGGTGGTGGTGGTGATGGTGATCATGGTGGGGGTGGTGGTGGTGGTGATGGTGGTAGTGATGGTGATGGTGATCGTGGTGGTGGTGATCGTGGTGATCGTGGTGGTGGTGGTGATTGTGGTGGTGGTGGTGGTGGTGGTGGTGGTGATGGTGATGGTGATCGTGGTGGTGGTGATGGTGCTGGTGATCGTGGTGGTGGTGATGGTGATCGTGGTGGTGGTGATGGTGATCGTGGTGGTGGTGATCGTGGTGGTGGTGATCGTGGTGGTGGTGATCGTGGTGGTGGTGGTGGTGATCGTGGTGGTGGTGATTGTGGTGGTGGTGGTGGTGGTGGTGGTGATGGTGATGGTGATCGTGGTGGGGGTGGTGGTGGTGGTGATGGTGATCGTGGTGGTGGTGATGGTGATCATGGTGGTGATGGTGATCGTGGTGGTGGTGGTGGTGATCGTGGTGGTGGTGATCGTGGTGATCGTGGTGGTGATGGTGATCGTGGTGGTGATGGTGATCGTGGTGATGGTGATGGTGGTGGTGATGGTGATGGTGATGGTGATGGTGATCGTGGTGGTGGTGGTGGTGATCGTGGTGGTGGTGATCGTGGTGGTAGTGATCGTGGTGGTGGTGGTGGTGATCGTGGTGGTGGTGGTGGTGGTGGTGGTGGTGATGGTGATGGTGGTGATCGTGGTGGTGGTGATGGTGATCGTGGTGGTGGTGGTGGTGATGGTGATCGTGGTGGTGGTGGTGGTGATCGTGGTGGTGGTGATCGTGGTGGTGGTGATGGTGATGGTGATCGTGGTGGTGGTGGTGGTGATCGTGGTGGTGGTGGTGATCGTGGTGGTGGTGGTGGTGATCGTGGTGATCGTGGTGGTGGTGGTGATCGTGGTGGTGGTGGTGGTGGTGGTGGTAGTGGTGATGGTGATCGTGGTGGTGGTGATGGTGGTGGTGGTGGTGGTGATGGTGATCGTGGTGGTGGTGGTGGTGATTGTGGTGGTGGTGATCGTGGTGATCGTGGTGGTGGTGGTGGTGGTGATGGTGATGGTGATCGTGGTGGTGGTGATCGTGGTGGTGGTGATGGTGATGGTGATCGTGGTGGTGGTGGTGGTGGTGATGGTGATCGTGGTGGTGGTGGTGGTGGTGGTGATGGTGATGGTGATCGTGGTGGTGGTGATCGTGGTGGTGGTGATGGTGATGGTGATCGTGGTGGTGGTGGTGGTGATCGTGGTGGTGGTGGTGGTGATCGTGGTGGTGGTGGTGGTGATCGTGGTGATCATGGTGGTGGTGGTGATCGTGGTGGTGGTGGTGGTGGTGGTGGTGGTGATGGTGATCGTGGTGGTGGTGATGGTGATCGTGGTGGTGGTGATGGTGATCGTGGTGGTGGTGATCGTGGTGATCGTGGTGGTGGTGGTGGTGATGGTGATGGTGAACGTGGTGGTGGTGATCGTGGTGGTGGTGATGGTGATGGTGATCGTGGTGGTGGTGGTGGTGGTGATGGTGATCATGGTGGTGGTGGTGGTGGTGGTGATGGTGATGGTGATCGTGGTGATGGTGATGGTGATCGTGGTGGTGGTGGTGGTGATCGTGGTGATCGTGGTGGTGGTGGTGATCGTGGTGGTGGTGGTGGTGATGGTGATCGTGGTGGTGGTGATGGTGGTGGTGGTGGTGGTGATGGTGATCATGGTGGTGGTGGTGGTGATCGTGGTGGTGGTGATCGTGGTGATCGTGGTGGTGGTGGTGGTGGTGGTGATGGTGATGGTGATCGTGGTGGTGGTGATCGTGGTGGTGGTGATGGTGATGGTGATCGTGGTGGTGGTGGTGGTGGTGATGGTGATCGTGGTGGTGGTGATGGTGATGGTGATCGTGGTGGTGGTGATCATGGTGGTGGTGATGGTGATGGTGATTGTGGTGGTGGTGATCGTGGTGGTGGTGATCGTGGTGGTGGTGATCGTGGTGGTGGTGATCGTGGTGGTGGTGATCGTGGTGATCATGGTGGTGGTGGTGATCGTGGTGGTGGTGATGGTGATGGTGGTGGTGATGGTGGTGATCGTGGTGGTGGTGGTGGTGATCGTGGTGGTGGTGATCGTGGTGGTGGTGATCGTGGTGGGGGTGGTGGTGGTGGTGATGGTGATCGTTGTGGTGGTGATGGTGATCGTGGTGGTGGTGATGGTGATCGTGGTGGTGGTGATGGTGATAGTGGTGGTGGTGATCGTGGTGGTGGTGGTGATGGTGATGGTGATCGTGGTGGTGGTGATGGTGATCGTGGTGGTGGTGATCGTGGTGGTGGTGATGGTGATGGTGGTGGTGGTGGTGGTGGTGGTGATCGTGGTGGTGGTGGTGGTGATCGTGGTGGTGGTGATCGTGGTGGTGGTGATCGTGGTGGGGGTGGTGGTGGTGGTGATGGTGATCGTGGTGGTGGTGATGGTGATCGTGGTGATGGTGATGGTGATGGTGGTGGTGATGGTGATGGTGATGGTGATGGTGATCGTGGTGGTGGTGGTGGTGATCGTGGTGGTGGTGATCGTGGTGGTGGTGATCGTGGTGGTGGTGATGGTGATCGTGGTGGTGGTGATCGTGGTGGTGGTGATGGTGATCGTGGTGGTGGTGATCGTGGTGATCGTGGTGGTGATCGTGGTGATTGTGGTGGTGGTGGTGGTGGTGGTGATCGTGGTGATGGTGATGGTGATCGTGGTGGTGGTGATCGTGGTGGTGGTGATGGTGATGGTGGTGGTGGTGGTGGTGGTGGTGATCGTGGTGGTGGTGGTGGTGATCGTGGTGGTGGTGATCGTGGTGATCGTGGTGGTGGTGGTGATCGTGGTGGTGGTGATGGTGATGGTGGTGGTGGTGGTGGTGGTGGTGATCGTGGTGGTGGTGGTGGTGATTGTGGTGGTGGTGATCGTGGTGGTGGTGATCGTGGTGGGGGTGGTGGTGTTGGTGATGGTGATCGTGGTGGTGGTGATGGTGATCGTGGTGGTGGTGATGGTGATCGTGGTGGTGGTGATGGTGATGGTGGTGGTGGTGATCGTGGTGGTGGTGGTGATGGTGATGGTGATCGTGGTGGTGGTGATGGTGATCGTGGTGGTGGTGATCGTGGTGGTGGTGATGGTGATGGTGGTGGTGGTGGTGGTGATCGTGGTGGTGGTGGTGGTGATCGTGGTGGTGGTGATCGTGGTGGGGGTGGTGGTGGTGGTGATGGTGATCGTGGTGGTGGTGATGGTGATGGTGATCGTGGTGATGGTGATCGTGGTGGTGGTGATGGTGATCGTGGTGGTGGTGATGGGGATCGTGGTGGTGGTGATGGTGATCGTGGTGGTGGTGATGGTGGTGGTGGTGGTGGTGGTGGTGATGGTGATCGTGGTGGTGGTGATGGTGATGGTGATCGTGGTGGTGGTGG
>NC_136068.1:473277408-473282408 GCF_964261635.1 Lissotriton helveticus | reverse complement strand
CGTGGTGGTGGTGATGGTGATGGTGATCGTGGTGGTGGTGGTGGTGGTGATGGTGATCGTGGTGGTGGTGGTGGTGATGGTGATGGTGATCGTGGTGGTGGTGATCGTGGTGGTGGTGATGGTGATGGTGATCGTGGTGGTGGTGGTGGTGATCGTGGTGGTGGTGGTGGTGATCGTGGTGGTGGTGGTGGTGATCGTGGTGATCGTGGTGGTGGTGGTGATCGTGGTGGTGGAGGTGGTGGTGGTGGTGGTGATGGTGATCGTGGTGGTGGTGATGGTGATCGTGGTGGTGGTGGTGGTGATGGTGATCGTGGTGGTGGTGGTGGTGATCATGGTGGTGGTGATCGTGGTGATCGTGGTGGTGGTGGTGGTGATGGTGATGGTGATCGTGGTGGTGGTGATCGTGGTGGTGGTGATCGTGATGGTGATCGTGGTGGTGGTGGTGGTGGTGATGGTGATCGTGGTGATGGTGATGGTGATCGTGGTGGTGGTGGTGGTGATCGTGGTGATCGTGGTGGTGGTGGTGATCGTGGTGGTGGTGGTGGTGGTGGTGATGGTGATGGTGATCGTGGTGATGGTGATGGTGATCGTGGTGGTGGTGGTGGTGATCGTGGTGGTGGTGGTGATCGTGGTGGTGGTGGTGGTGGTGGTGGTGGTGATGGTGATCGTGGTGGTGGTGATTGTGGTGGTGGTGGTGGTGGTGGTGGTGATGGTGATGGTGATGGTGATCGTGGTGGTGGTGATCGTGGTGATCGTGGTGGTGGTGGTGGTGGTGGTGATGGTGATCGTGGTGGTGGTGATGGTGGTGGTGGTGGTGGTGGTGATGGTGATCGTGGTGGTGGTGATCGTGGTGGTGGTGATCATGGTGGTGGTGATCGTGGTGGTGGTGGTGGTGATCGTGGTGGTGGTGGTGGTGATCGTGGTGGTGGTGATCGTGGTGATCGTGGTGGTGGTGGTGATCGTGGTGGTGGTGATGGTGGTGGTGGTGGTGGTGGTGGTGATCGTGGTGGTGGTGGTGGTGATCGTGGTGGTGGTGATCGTGGTGGTGGTGATCGTGGTGGGGGTGGTGGTGGTGGTGATGGTGATCATGGTGGTGGTGATGGTGATCGTGGTGGTGGTGATGGTGATCGTGGTGGTGGTGATTGTGGTGGTGGTGGTGGTGGTGGTGATGGTGATCATGGTGGGGGTGGTGGTGGTGGTGATGGTGGTGGTGGTGGTGATGGTGATGGTGATCGTGGTGGTGGTGATCGTGGTGATCGTGGTGGTGGTGGTGATTGTGGTGGTGGTGGTGGTGGTGGTGGTGATGGTGATGGTGATCGTGGTGGTGGTGATGGTGCTGGTGATCGTGGTGGTGGTGATGGTGATCGTGGTGGTGGTGATCGTGGTGGTGGTGGTGGTGATCGTGGTGGTGGTGATTGTGGTGGTGGTGGTGGTGGTGGTGGTGATGGTGATGGTGATCGTGGTGGGGGTGGTGGTGGTGGTGATGGTGATCGTGGTGGTGGTGATGGTGATCATGGTGGTGATGGTGATCGTGGTGGTGGTGGTGGTGATCGTGGTGGTGGTGATCGTGGTGATCGTGGTGGTGATGGTGATCGTGGTGGTGATGGTGATCGTGGTGATGGTGATGGTGGTGGTGATGGTGATGGTGATGGTGATCGTGGTGGTGGTGGTGGTGATCGTGGTGGTGGTGATCGTGGTGGTGGTGGTGGTGATCGTGGTGGTGGTGGTGGTGGTGGTGGTGGTGATGGTGATGGTGGTGATCGTGGTGGTGGTGATGGTGATCGTGGTGGTGGTGGTGGTGATGGTGATCGTGGTGGTGGTGGTGGTGATCGTGGTGGTGGTGATCGTGGTGGTGGTGATGGTGATGGTGATCGTGGTGGTGGTGGTGGTGATCGTGGTGGTGGTGATCGTGGTGGTGGTGGTGGTGATCGTGGTGATCGTGGTGGTGGTGGTGATCGTGGTGGTGGTGGTGGTGGTGGTGGTAGTGGTGATGGTGATCGTGGTGGTGGTGATGGTGGTGGTGGTGATGGTGATCGTGGTGGTGGTGGTGGTGATCGTGGTGGTGGTGATCGTGGTGATCGTGGTGGTGGTGGTGGTGATGGTGATGGTGATCGTGGTGGTGGTGATCGTGGTGGTGGTGATGGTGATGGTGATCGTGGTGGTGGTGGTGGTGGTGATGGTGATCGTGGTGGTGGTGGTGGTGATGGTGATGGTGATCGTGGTGGTGGTGATCGTGGTGGTGGTGATGGTGATGGTGATCGTGGTGGTGGTGGTGGTGATCGTGGTGGTGGTGGTGGTGATCGTGGTGGTGGTGGTGGTGATCGTGGTGATCATGGTGGTGGTGGTGATCGTGGTGGTGGTGGTGGTGGTGGTGGTGATGGTGATCGTGGTGGTGGTGATGGTGATCGTGGTGGTGGTGATGGTGATCGTGGTGGTGGTGGTGGTGATCGTGGTGGTGGTGATCGTGGTGATCGTGGTGGTGGTGGTGGTGATGGTGATGGTGAACGTGGTGGTGGTGATCGTGGTGGTGGTGATGGTGATGGTGATCGTGGTGGTGGTGGTGATGGTGATCGTGGTGGTGGTGGTGGTGGTGGTGATGGTGATGGTGATCGTGGTGATGGTGATGGTGATCGTGGTGGTGGTGGTGGTGATCGTGGTGATCGTGGTGGTGGTGGTGATCGTGGTGGTGGTGGTGGTGGTGGTGGTGGTGATCGTGGTGGTGGTGATGGTGGTGGTGGTGGTGGTGATGGTGATCATGGTGGTGGTGGTGGTGATCGTGGTGGTGGTGATCGTGGTGATCGTGGTGGTGGTGGTGGTGGTGGTGATGGTGATGGTGATCGTGGTGGTGGTGATCGTGGTGGTGGTGATGGTGATGGTGATCGTGGTGGTGGTGGTGGTGGTGATGGTGATCGTGGTGGTGGTGATGGTGATGGTGATCGTGGTGGTGGTGATCGTGGTGGTGGTGATGGTGATGGTGATTGTGGTGGTGGTGATCGTGGTGGTGGTGATCGTGGTGGTGGTGATCGTGGTGGTGGTGGTGGTGATCGTGGTGGTGGTGATCGTGGTGATCATGGTGGTGGTGGTGATCGTGGTGGTGGTGATGGTGATGGTGGTGGTGGTGGTGGTGATCGTGGTGGTGGTGGTGGTGATCGTGGTGGTGGTGATCGTGGTGGTGGTGATCGTGGTGGGGGTGGTGGTGGTGGTGATGGTGATCGTGGTGGTGGTGATGGTGATCGTGGTGGTGGTGATGGTGATGGTGGTGGTGGTGATCGTGGTGGTGGTGGTGATGGTGATGGTGATCGTGGTGGTGGTGATGGTGATCGTGGTGGTGGTGATCGTGGTGGTGGTGATGGTGATGGTGGTGGTGGTGGTGGTGGTGGTGATCGTGGTGGTGGTGGTGGTGATCGTGGTGGTGGTGATCGTGGTGGTGGTGATCGTGGTGGGGGTGGTGGTGGTGGTGATGGTGATCGTGGTGGTGGTGATGGTGATCGTGGTGGTGGTGATGGGGATCGTGGTGGTGGTGATGGTGATCGTGGTGATCGTGGTGGTGGTGATCGTGGTGGTGGTGATCGTGGTGGTGGTGGTGGTGATCGTGGTGGTGGTGATCGTGGTGATCGTGGTGGTGGTGGTGATCGTTGTGGTGGTGATGGTGATCGTGGTGGTGGTGGTGGTGATCGTGGTGGTGGTGATCGTGGTGGTGGTGATCGTGGTGGGGGTGGTGGTGGTGGTGATGGTGATCGTGGTGGTGGTGATGGTGATCGTGGTGGTGGTGATGGTGATCGTGGTGGTGGTGATGGTGATCGTGGTGGTGGTGATTGTGGTGGTGGTGGTGGTGGTGGTGATGGTGATCATGGTGGGGGTGGTGATGGTGGTGATGGTGGTGGTGGTGGTGATGGTGATGGTGATCATGGTGGTGGTGATCGTGGTGATCGTGGTGGTGGTGGTGATTGTGGTGGTGGTGGTGGTGATGGTGATCGTGGTGGTGGTGATGGTGATCGGGTGGTGGTGATCGTGGTGGTGGTGATCTTGGTGGTGGTGATCGTGGTGGTGGTGGTGGTGATCGTGGTGGTGGTGATTGTGGTGGTGGTGGTGGTGGTGGTGGTGATGGTGATGGTGATCGTGGTGGTGGTGATCGTGGTGATCGTGGTGGTGGTGGTGATTGTGGTGGTGGTGGTGGTGGTGGTGGTGATGGTGATGGTGATCGTGGTGGTGGTGATGGTGATGGTGTTCATGGTGGTGGTGATGGTGATCGTGGTGGTGGTGATGGTGATCGTGGTGGTGGTGATCGTGGTGGTGGTGATCGTGGTGGTGGTGATCGTGGTGGTGGTGGTGGTGATCGTGGTGGTGGTGGTGGTGGTGATGGTGATCGTGGTGGTGGTGGTGGTGGTGGTGATGGTGATGGTGATCGTGGTGGTGGTGATCGTGGTGGTGGTGATGGTGATGGTGATCGTGGTGGTGGTGGTGGTGATCGTGGTGGTGGTGGTGGTGATCGTGGTGGTGGTGGTGGTGATCGTGGTGATCATGGTGGTGGTGGTGATCGTGGTGGTGGTGGTGGTGGTGGTGGTGATGGTGATCGTGGTGGTGGTGATGGTGATCGTGGTGGTGGTGGTGGTGATGGTGATCGTGGTGGTGGTGGTGGTGATCGTGGTGGTGGTGATCGTGGTGATCGTGGTGGTGGTGGTGGTGATGGTGATGGTGAACGTGGTGGTGGTGATCGTGGTGGTGGTGATGGTGATGGTGATCGTGGTGGTGGTGGTGGTGGTGATGGTGATCGTGGTGGTGGTGGTGGTGGTGGTGATGGTGATGGTGATCGTGGTGATGGTGATGGTGATCGTGGTGGTGGTGGTGGTGATCGTGGTGATCGTGGTGGTGGTGGTGATCGTGGTGGTGGTGGTGGTGGTGGTGGTGATGGTGATCGTGGTGGTGGTGATGGTGGTGGTGGTGGTGGTGATAGTGATCGTGGTGGTGGTGGTGGTGATCGTGGTGGTGGTGATCGTGGT
>NC_136068.1:473257408-473272408 GCF_964261635.1 Lissotriton helveticus | reverse complement strand
TGGTGGTGGTGGTGGTGATCGTGGTGGTGGTGATCGTGGTGATCGTGGTGGTGGTGGTGGTGATGGTGATGGTGAACGTGGTGGTGGTGATCGTGGTAGTGGTGATGGTGATGGTGATCGTGGTGGTGGTGGTGGTGGTGATGGTGATCGTGGTGGTGGTGGTGGTGGTGGTGATGGTGATGGTGATCGTGGTGATGGTGATGGTGATCGTGGTGGTGGTGGTGGTGATCGTGGTGATCGTGGTGGTGGTGGTGATCGTGGTGGTGGTGGTGGTGGTGGTGGTGGTGATGGTGATCGTGGTGGTGGTGATGGTGGTGGTGGTGGTGGTGATGGTGATCATGGTGGTGGTGGTGGTGATCGTGGTGGTGGTGATCGTGGTGATCGTGGTGGTGGTGGTGGTGGTGGTGATGGTGATGGTGATCGTGGTGGTGGTGATCGTGGTGGTGGTGATGGTGATGGTGATCGTGGTGGTGGTGGTGGTGGTGATGGTGATCGTGGTGGTGGTGATGGTGATGGTGATCGTGGTGGTGGTGATCGTGGTGGTGGTGATGGTGATGGTGATTGTGGTGGTGTTGATCGTGGTGGTGGTGATCGTGGTGGTGGTGATCGTGGTGGTGGTGGTGGTGATCGTGGTGGTGGTGATCGTGGTGATCATGGTGGTGGTGGTGATCGTGGTGGTGGTGATGGTGATGGTGGTGGTGGTGGTGGTGATCGTGGTGGTGGTGGTGGTGATCGTGGTGGTGGTGATCGTGGTGGTGGTGATCGTGGTGGTGGTGATGGTGATCGTGGTGGTGGTGATGGTGATCGTGGTGGTGGTGATCGTGGTGGTGGTGGTGATGGTGATGGTGATCGTGGTGGTGGTGATGGTGATCGTGGTGGTGGTGATCATGGTGGTGGTGATGGTGATGGTGGTGGTGGTGGTGGTGGTGGTGATCGTGGTGGTGGTGATCATGGTGGTGGTGATCGTGGTGGTGGTGATCGTGGTGGGGGTGGTGGTGGTGGTGATGGTGATCGTGGTGGTGGTGATGGTGATCGTGGTGGTGGTGATGGGGATCGTGGTGGTGGTGATGGTGATCGTGGTGATCATGGTGGTGGTGATCGTGGTGGTGGTGATCGTGGTGGTGGTGGTGGTGATCGTGGTGGTGGTGATCGTGGTGATCGTGGTGATCGTGGTGGTGGTGGTGATCGTGGTGGTGGTGATGGTGATCGTGGTGGTGGTGGTGGTGATCGTGGTGGTGGTGATCGTGGTGGTGGTGATCGTGGTGGGGGTGGTGGTGGTGGTGATGGTGATCGTGGTGGTGGTGATGGTGATCGTGGTGGTGGTGATGGTGATCGTGGTGATGGTGAATGTGGTGGTGGTGGTGGTGGTGGTGATGGTGATCATGGTGGGGGTGGTGGTGGTGGTGATGGTGGTGGTGGTGGTGATGGTGATGGTGATCATGGTGGTGGTGATCGTGGTGATCGTGGTGGTGGTGGTGATTGTGGTGGTGGTGGTGGTGATGGTGATCGTGGTGGTGGTGATGGTGATCGTGGTGGTGGTGATCGTGGTGGTGGTGATCTTGGTGGTGGTGATCGTGGTGGTGGTGGTGGTGATCGTGGTGGTGGTGATTGTGGTGGTGGTGGTGGTGGTGGTGGTGATGGTGATGGTGATCGTGGTGGTGGTGATCGTGGTGATCGTGGTGGTGGTGGTGATTGTGGTGGTGGTGGTGGTGGTGGTGATGGTGATGGTGATCGTGGTGATGGTGATGGTGATCGTGGTGGTGGTGATGGTGATCGTGGTGGTGGTGATCGTGGTGGTGGTGATCGTGGTGGTGGTGATCGTGGTGGTGGTGGTGGTGATCGTGGTGGTGGTGATTGTGGTGGTGGTGGTGATGGTGGTGGTGATGGTGATGGTGATCGTGGTGGGGGTGGTGGTGGTGGTGATGGTGATCGTGGTGGTGGTGGTGGTGATGGTGATCGTGGTGGCGATGGTGATCGTGGTGGTGGTGGTGGTGATCGTGGTGGTGGTGATCATGGTGATCGTGGTGGTGATGGTGATCGTGGTGGTGATGGTGATCGTGGTGATGGTGATGGTGATGGTGGTGGTGATGGTGATGGTGATGGTGATGGTGATCGTGGTGGTGGTGGTGGTGATCGTGGTGGTGGTGATCGTGGTGGTGGTGATCGTGGTGGTGGTGATGGTGATCATGGTGGTGGTGATCGTGGTGGTGGTGATGGTGATGGTGATCGTGGTGGTGGTGATCGTGGTGATCGTGGTGGTGATCGTGGTGATTGTGGTGGTGGTGGTGGTGGTGGTGGTGGTGATCGTGGTGATGGTGATGGTGATCGTGGTGGTGGTGATCGTGGTGGTGGTGATGGTGATGGTGGTGGTGGTGGTGGTGGTGGTGGTGATCGTGGTGGTGGTGGTGGTGATCGTGGTGGTGGTGATCGTGGTGATCGTGGTGGTGGTGGTGATCGTGGTGGTGGTGATGGTGATGGTGGTGGTGGTGGTGGTGGTGGTGATCGTGGTGGTGGTGGTGGTGATCGTGGTGGTGGTGATCGTGGTGGTGGTGATCGTGGTGGGGGTGGTGGTGTTGGTGATGGTGATCGTGGTGGTGGTGATGGTGATCGTGGTGGTGGTGATGGTGATCGTGGTGATGGTGGTGGTGGTGATCGTGGTGGTGGTGGTGATGGTGATGGTGATCGTGGTGGTGGTGATGGTGATCGTGGTGGTGGTGATCGTGGTGATGGTGATGGTGGTGGTGGTGATCGTGGTGGTGGTGGTGGTGATCGTGGTGGTGGTGATCGTGGTGGGGGTGGTGGTGGTGGTGATGGTGATCGTGGTGGTGGTGATGGTGATCGTGGTGGTGGTGATGGGGATCGTGGTGGTGGTGATGGTGATCGTGGTGGTGGTGATGGTGGTGGTGGTGGTGGTGATGGTGATGGTGATCGTGGTGGTGGTGGTGGTGATGGTGATCGTGGTGGTGGTGATGGTGATGGTGATCGTGGTGGTAGTGGTGGTGATCGTGGTGGTGGTGGTGGTGGTGGTGGTGATCGTGGTGGTGGTGATCGTGGTGGTGATGGTGATCGTGGTGATGGTGATGGTGGTGGTGATGGTGATCGTGGTGGTGATGGTGGTGATGGTGATCGTGGTGGTGATGGTGATCGTGGTGGTGGTGGTGGTGATCGTGGTGGTGGTGATCGTGGTGATCGTGGTGGTGATGGTGATCGTGGTGGTGATGGTGATCGTGGTGATGGTGATGGTGATGGTGGTGGTGATGGTGATCGTGGTGGTGATGGTGGTGATGGTGATCGTGGTGGTGACGGTGATCGTGGTGGTGGTGGTGGTGATCGTGGTGGTGGTGATCGTGGTGGTGGTGATGGTGATCGTGGTGGTGGTGATCGTGGTGGTGGTGATGGTGATCGTGGTGGTGGTGGTGGTGATCGTGGTGGTGATCGTGGTGATCGTGGTGGTGGTGGTGGTGGTGGTGGTGGTGATCGTGGTGATGGTGATGGTGATCGTGGTGGTGGTGATCGTGGTGGTGGTGATGGTGATGGTGATCGTGGTGGTGGTGGTGGTGATCGTGGTGGTGGTGGTGGTGATCGTGGTGGTGGTGGTGGTGATCGTGGTGGTGGTGGTGGTGATCGTGGTGGTGGTGATCGTGGGTGGTGATCGTGGTGGTGATCGTGGTGGTGGTGATGGTGATCGTGGTGGTGATGGTGATGGTGATGGTGATCGTGGTGGTGGTGGTGGTGATGGTGATCGTGGTGGTGGTGGTGATCGTGGTGGTGGTGATCGTGGTGGTGGTGGTGGTGATCGTGGTGGTGGTGATCGTGGTGGTGGTGGTGGTGATCGTGGTGGTGGTGGTGATCGTGGTGGTAGTGGTGGTGGTGGGGGTGATGGTGGTGGTGGTGGTGGTGGTGATGGTGATCGTGGTGGTGGTGATGGTGATCGTGGTGGTGGTGATCGTGGTGGTGGTGATCATGGTGGTGGTGATTGTGGTGGTGGTGGTGGTGATCGTGGTGGTGGTGGTGGTGGTGATGGTGATGGTGGTGGTGGTGGTGATGGTGATCGTGGTGGTGGTGATGGTGATCGTGGTGGTGGTGATCGTGGTGGTGGTGATCGTGGTGGTAGTGATCGTGGTGGTGGTGGTGGTGATCGTGGTGGTGGTGATCGTGGTGATCGTGGAGGTGGTGGTGATCGTGGTGGTTGTGATGGTGATGGTGGTGGTGGTGGTGGTGATCGTGGTTGTGGTGGTGGTGATCGTGGTGGTGGTGATCGTGGTGGTGGTGATCGTGGTGGGGGTGGTGGTGGTGGTGATGGTGATCGTGGTGGTGGTGATGGTGATCGTGGTGGTGGTGATGGTGATCGTGGTGGTGGTGATGGTGATCATGGTGGTGGTGATTGTGGTGGTGGTGGTGTTGGTGGTGATGGTGATCATGGTGGGGGTGGGGGTGGTGGTGATGGTGGTGGTGGTGGTGATGGTGATGGTGATCGTGGTGGTGGTGATCGTGGTGATCATGGTGGTGGTGATGGTGATCGTGGTGGTGATGGTGGTGATGGTGGTGGTGGTGGTGATGGTGGTGGTGATTGTGGTGATGGTGGTGGTGGTGGTGATGGTGATCGTGGTGGTGGTGATGGTGATGGTGATCGTGGTGGTGGTGATGGTGATCGTGGTGGTGGTGATGGTGATTGTGGTGGTGGTGATCGTGGTGGTGGTGATCGTGTTGGTGGTGATCGTGGTGGTGGTGGTGGTGATCGTGGTGGTGGTGATTGTGGTGGTGGTGGTGGTGGTGGTGGTGATGGTGATGGTGATCGTGGTGGGGGTGGTGGTGGTGGTGATGGTGATCGTGGTGGTGGTGATGGTGATCGTGGTGGTGATGGTGATCGTGGTGGTGGTGGTGGTGATCGTGGTGGTGGTAATCGTGGTGATCGTGGTGGTGATGGTGATCGTGGTGGTGATGGTGATCGTGGTGATGGTGATGGTGATGGTGGTGGTGATGGTGATGGTGATGGTGATCGTGGTGGTGGTGGTGGTGATCGTGGTGGTGATGATCATGGTGGTGGTGATCGTGGTGGTGGTGGTGGTGATCGTGGTGGTGGTGATTGTGGTGGTGGTGGTGGTGGTGGTGGTGGTGATGGTGATGGTGATGGTGGTGATCGTGGTGGTGGTGATGGTGATCGTGGTGGTGGTGGTGGTGATGGTGATCGTGGTGGTGGTGGTGGTGATCGTGGTGGTGGTGATCGTGGTGGTGGTGATGGTGATGGTGATCGTGGTGGTGATCGTGGTGGTGGTGGTGGTGATCGTGGTGATCATGGTGGTGGTGGTGATCGTGGTGGTGGTGGTGGTGATGGTGATCGTGGTGGTGGTGATGGTGGTGGTGGTGGTGGTGATGGTGATGGTGATGGTGGTGGTGGTGATGGTGGTGGTGGTGGTGATGGTGATGGTGATCGTGGTGGTGGTGATGGTGATGTTGATCGTGGTGGTGGTGATGGTGATCGTGGTGGTGGTGATGGTGATCATGGTGGTGGTGGTGGTGGTGGTGGTGATCGTGGTGGTGGTGATCGTGGTGATCGTGGTGGTGGTGGTGATCATGGTGGTGGTGGTGATCGTGGTGGTGGTGGTGGTGGTGGTGATGGTGATCGTGGTGGTGGTGGTGGTGGTGGTGGTGGTGATCGTGGTGGTGGTGGTGGTGATCGTGGTGATCGTGGTGGTGGTGGTGATCGTGGTGGTGGTGGTGGTGGTGGTGGTGGTGATGGTGATCGTGGTGGTGGTGATGGTGATAGTGGTGGTGGTGGTGGTGATGGTGATCGTGGTGGTGGTGGTGGTGATCGTGGTGGTGGTGATCGTGGTGATCGTGGTGGTGGTGGTGGTGATGGTGATGGTGATCGTGGTGGTGGTGATCGTGGTGGTGGTGATGGTGGTGGTGGTGGTGGTGATGGTGATGGTGATCGTGGTGATGGTGATGGTGATCGTGGTGGTGGTGGTGGTGATCGTGGTGATCGTGGTGGTGGTGGTGATCGTGGTGGTGGTGGTGGTGGTTGTTGGTGGTGGTGATGGTACTCGTGGTGGTGGTGATGGTGGTGGTGGTGGTGGTGATGGTGATCGTGGTGGTGGTGGTGGTGATCGTGGTGGTGGTGATCGTGGTGATCATGGTTGTGGTGGTGGTGGTGGTGATGGTGATGGTGATCGTGGTGGTGGTGATCGTGGTGGTGGTGATGGTGATGGTGATCGTGGTGGTGGTGGAGATGGTGATGGTGATCGTGGTGGTGGTGGTGGTGGTGGTGATGGTGATGGTGATCGTGGTGGTGGTGATCGTGGTGGTGGTGATGGTGATGGTGATCGTGGTGGTGGTGATGGTGATCGTGGTGGTGGTGATCGTGGTGGTGGTGATGGTGATGGTGATGGTGGTGGTGGTGGTGGTGATCGTGGTGGTGGTGGTGGTGATCGTGGTGGTGGTGATTGTGGTGGTGGTGATCGTGGTGGTGGTGATCGTGGTGGTGGTGGTGGTGATCTTGGTGGTGGTGATGGTGATGGTGATGGTGGTGGTGGTGATGGTGGTGGTGGTGGTGATGGTGATGGTGATCGTGGTGGTGGTGATGGTGATGGTGATCGTGGTGGTGGTGATGGTGATCGTGGTGGTGGTGATGGTGATCGTGGTGGTGGTGGTGGTGGTGGTGGTGATCGTGGTGGTGGTGATCATGGTGATTGTGGTGGTGGTGGTGATCATGGTGGTGGTGGTGATCGTGGTGGTGGTGGTGGTGGTGATGGTGATCGTGGTGGTGGTGATGGTGATCATGGTGGTGGTGATGGTGATCGTGGTGGTGGTGGTAGTGATGGTGATCGTGGTGGTGGTGGTGGTGATCGTGATGGTGGTGATCGTGGTGATCGTGGTGGTGGTGGTGGTGGTGGTGGTGATCGTGGTGATGGTGATGGTGATCGTGGTGGTGGTGATCGTGGTGGTGGTGATGGTGATGGTGGTGGTGGTGGTGGTGATCGTGGTGGTGGTGGTGGTGATCGTGGTGGTGGTGGTGGTGATCGTGGTGGTGGTGATCGTGGTGATCGTGGTGGTGATGGTGATCGTGGTGGTGATGGTGATCGTGGTGATGGTGATGGTGATGGTGGTGGTGATAGTGATGGTGATGGTGATGGTGATGGTGATCGTGGTGGTGGTGATCGTGGTGGTGGTGATCGTGGTGGTGGTGATTGTGGTGGTGGTGGTGGTGATCGTGGTGGTGGTGATTGTGGTGGTGGTGGTGGTGGTGGTGGTGATGATGGTGATGGTGCTGATCGTGGTGGTGGTGATCGTGGTGGTGGTGATCGTGGTGGTGGTGGTGGTGGTGGTGATCGTGGTGGTGGTGATGGTGATCGTGGTGGTGGTGATCGTGGTGATCGTGTTGGTGATGGTGATCGTGGTGGTGATGGTGATCGTGGTGATGGTGATGGTGGTGGTGATGGTGATGGTGATGGTGATGGTGATGGTGATGGTGGTGATGGTACTCGTGGTGGTGGTGATGGTGGTGGTGGTGGTGGTGATGGTGATCGTGGTGGTGGTGGTGGTGATCGTGGTGGTGGTGATCGTGGTGATCGTGGTGGTGGTGGTGGTGGTGGTGATGGTGATGGTGATCGTGGTGGTGGTGATCGTGGTGGTGGTGATGGTGATGGTGATCGTGATGGTGGTGGTGGTGGTGATGGTGATCGTGGTGGTGGTGGTGGTGGTGATGGTGATGGTGATCGTGGTGGTGGTGATCGTGGTGGTGGTGATGGTGATGGTGATCGTGGTGGTGGTGATGGTGATGGTGATCGTGGTGGTGGTGATGGTGATCGTGGTGGTGGTGATCGTGGTGGTGGTGGTGGTGATCGTGGTGGTGGTGATCGTGGTGGTGGTGATCGTGGTGGTGGTGATCGTGGTGGTGGTGGTGGTGATCGTGGTGGTGGTGATGGTGATGGTGATGGTGGTGGTGGTGATGGTGGTCGTGGTGGTGGTGATCGTGGTGATCGTGGTGGTGATGGTGATCGTGGTGGTGATGGTGATCGTGGTGATGGTGATGGTGATGGTGGTGGTGATGGTGATGGTGATGGTGATGGTGGTGATGGTACTCGTGGTGGTGGTGATGGTGGTGGTGGTGGTGGTGATGGTGATCGTGGTGGTGGTGGTGGTGATCGTGGTGGTGGTGATCGTGGTGATCGTGGTGGTGGTGGTGGTGGTGGTGATGGTGATGGTGATCGTGGTGGTGGTGATCGTGGTGGTGGTGGTGGTGATCGTGGTGGTGGTGATCGTGGGTGGTGATCGTGGTGGTGATCGTGGTGGTGGTGATGGTGATCGTGGTGGTGATGGTGATGGTGATGGTGATCGTGGTGGTGGTGGTGGTGATGGTGATCGTGGTGGTGGTGGTGATCGTGGTGGTGGTGATCGTGGTGGTGGTGGTGGTGATCGTGGTGGTGGTGATCGTGGTGGTGGTGGTGGTGATCGTGGTGGTGGTGGTGATCGTGGTGGTAGTGGTGGTGGTGGGGGTGATGGTGGTGGTGGTGGTGGTGGTGATGGTGATCGTGGTGGTGGTGATGGTGATCGTGGTGGTGGTGATCGTGGTGGTGGTGATCATGGTGGTGGTGATTGTGGTGGTGGTGGTGGTGATCGTGGTGGTGGTGGTGGTGGTGGTGGTGATGGTGATGGTGGTGGTGGTGGTGATGGTGATCGTGGTGGTGGTGATGGTGATCGTGGTGGTGGTGATCGTGGTGGTGGTGATCGTGGTGGTAGTGATCGTGGTGGTGGTGGTGGTGATCGTGGTGGTGGTGATCGTGGTGATCGTGGAGGTGGTGGTGATCGTGGTGGTTGTGATGGTGATGGTGGTGGTGGTGGTGGTGATCGTGGTTGTGGTGGTGGTGATCGTGGTGGTGGTGATCGTGGTGGTGGTGATCGTGGTGGGGGTGGTGGTGGTGGTGATGGTGATCGTGGTGGTGGTGATGGTGATCGTGGTGGTGGTGATGGTGATCGTGGTGGTGGTGATGGTGATCATGGTGGTGGTGAT
Organism: Lissotriton helveticus; assembly: GCF_964261635.1. Taxonomy (NCBI): domain Eukaryota; kingdom Metazoa; phylum Chordata; class Amphibia; order Caudata; family Salamandridae; genus Lissotriton; species Lissotriton helveticus. The sequence goes on along the minus strand of NC_136068.1, from coordinate 473,263,398 downwards.
TGTGGTGGTGGTGGTGTTGGTGGTGATGGTGATCATGGTGGGGGTGGGGGTGGTGGTGATGGTGGTGGTGGTGGTGATGGTGATGGTGATCGTGGTGGTGGTGATCGTGGTGATCATGGTGGTGGTGATGGTGATCGTGGTGGTGATGGTGGTGATGGTGGTGGTGGTGGTGATGGTGGTGGTGATTGTGGTGATGGTGGTGGTGGTGGTGATGGTGATCGTGGTGGTGGTGATGGTGATGGTGATCGTGGTGGTGGTGATGGTGATCGTGGTGGTGGTGATGGTGATTGTGGTGGTGGTGATCGTGGTGGTGGTGATCGTGTTGGTGGTGATCGTGGTGGTGGTGGTGGTGATCGTGGTGGTGGTGATTGTGGTGGTGGTGGTGGTGGTGGTGGTGATGGTGATGGTGATCGTGGTGGGGGTGGTGGTGGTGGTGATGGTGATCGTGGTGGTGGTGATGGTGATCGTGGTGGTGATGGTGATCGTGGTGGTGGTGGTGGTGATCGTGGTGGTGGTAATCGTGGTGATCGTGGTGGTGATGGTGATCGTGGTGGTGATGGTGATCGTGGTGATGGTGATGGTGATGGTGGTGGTGATGGTGATGGTGATGGTGATCGTGGTGGTGGTGGTGGTGATCGTGGTGGTGATGATCATGGTGGTGGTGATCGTGGTGGTGGTGGTGGTGATCGTGGTGGTGGTGATTGTGGTGGTGGTGGTGGTGGTGGTGGTGGTGATGGTGATGGTGATGGTGGTGATCGTGGTGGTGGTGATGGTGATCGTGGTGGTGGTGGTGGTGATGGTGATCGTGGTGGTGGTGGTGGTGATCGTGGTGGTGGTGATCGTGGTGGTGGTGATGGTGATGGTGATCGTGGTGGTGATCGTGGTGGTGGTGGTGGTGATCGTGGTGATCATGGTGGTGGTGGTGATCGTGGTGGTGGTGGTGGTGATGGTGATCGTGGTGGTGGTGATGGTGGTGGTGGTGGTGGTGATGGTGATGGTGATGGTGGTGGTGGTGATGGTGGTGGTGGTGGTGATGGTGATGGTGATCGTGGTGGTGGTGATGGTGATGTTGATCGTGGTGGTGGTGATGGTGATCGTGGTGGTGGTGATGGTGATCATGGTGGTGGTGGTGGTGGTGGTGGTGATCGTGGTGGTGGTGATCGTGGTGATCGTGGTGGTGGTGGTGATCATGGTGGTGGTGGTGATCGTGGTGGTGGTGGTGGTGGTGGTGATGGTGATCGTGGTGGTGGTGGTGGTGGTGGTGGTGGTGATCGTGGTGGTGGTGGTGGTGATCGTGGTGATCGTGGTGGTGGTGGTGATCGTGGTGGTGGTGGTGGTGGTGGTGGTGGTGATGGTGATCGTGGTGGTGGTGATGGTGATAGTGGTGGTGGTGGTGGTGATGGTGATCGTGGTGGTGGTGGTGGTGATCGTGGTGGTGGTGATCGTGGTGATCGTGGTGGTGGTGGTGGTGATGGTGATGGTGATCGTGGTGGTGGTGATCGTGGTGGTGGTGATGGTGGTGGTGGTGGTGGTGATGGTGATGGTGATCGTGGTGATGGTGATGGTGATCGTGGTGGTGGTGGTGGTGATCGTGGTGATCGTGGTGGTGGTGGTGATCGTGGTGGTGGTGGTGGTGGTTGTTGGTGGTGGTGATGGTACTCGTGGTGGTGGTGATGGTGGTGGTGGTGGTGGTGATGGTGATCGTGGTGGTGGTGGTGGTGATCGTGGTGGTGGTGATCGTGGTGATCATGGTTGTGGTGGTGGTGGTGGTGATGGTGATGGTGATCGTGGTGGTGGTGATCGTGGTGGTGGTGATGGTGATGGTGATCGTGGTGGTGGTGGAGATGGTGATGGTGATCGTGGTGGTGGTGGTGGTGGTGGTGATGGTGATGGTGATCGTGGTGGTGGTGATCGTGGTGGTGGTGATGGTGATGGTGATCGTGGTGGTGGTGATGGTGATCGTGGTGGTGGTGATCGTGGTGGTGGTGATGGTGATGGTGATGGTGGTGGTGGTGGTGGTGATCGTGGTGGTGGTGGTGGTGATCGTGGTGGTGGTGATTGTGGTGGTGGTGATCGTGGTGGTGGTGATCGTGGTGGTGGTGGTGGTGATCTTGGTGGTGGTGATGGTGATGGTGATGGTGGTGGTGGTGATGGTGGTGGTGGTGGTGATGGTGATGGTGATCGTGGTGGTGGTGATGGTGATGGTGATCGTGGTGGTGGTGATGGTGATCGTGGTGGTGGTGATGGTGATCGTGGTGGTGGTGGTGGTGGTGGTGGTGATCGTGGTGGTGGTGATCATGGTGATCGTGGTGGTGGTGGTGATCATGGTGGTGGTGGTGATCGTGGTGGTGGTGGTGGTGGTGATGGTGATCGTGGTGGTGGTGATGGTGATCATGGTGGTGGTGATGGTGATCGTGGTGGTGGTGGTAGTGATGGTGATCGTGGTGGTGGTGGTGGTGATCGTGATGGTGGTGATCGTGGTGATCGTGGTGGTGGTGGTGGTGGTGGTGGTGATCGTGGTGATGGTGATGGTGATCGTGGTGGTGGTGATCGTGGTGGTGGTGATGGTGATGGTGGTGGTGGTGGTGGTGATCGTGGTGGTGGTGGTGGTGATCGTGGTGGTGGTGGTGGTGATCGTGGTGGTGGTGATCGTGGTGATCGTGGTGGTGATGGTGATCGTGGTGGTGATGGTGATCGTGGTGATGGTGATGGTGATGGTGGTGGTGATAGTGATGGTGATGGTGATGGTGATGGTGATCGTGGTGGTGGTGATCGTGGTGGTGGTGATCGTGGTGGTGGTGATTGTGGTGGTGGTGGTGGTGATCGTGGTGGTGGTGATTGTGGTGGTGGTGGTGGTGGTGGTGGTGATGATGGTGATGGTGCTGATCGTGGTGGTGGTGATCGTGGTGGTGGTGATCGTGGTGGTGGTGGTGGTGGTGGTGATCGTGGTGGTGGTGATGGTGATCGTGGTGGTGGTGATCGTGGTGATCGTGTTGGTGATGGTGATCGTGGTGGTGATGGTGATCGTGGTGATGGTGATGGTGGTGGTGATGGTGATGGTGATGGTGATGGTGATGGTGATGGTGGTGATGGTACTCGTGGTGGTGGTGATGGTGGTGGTGGTGGTGGTGATGGTGATCGTGGTGGTGGTGGTGGTGATCGTGGTGGTGGTGATCGTGGTGATCGTGGTGGTGGTGGTGGTGGTGGTGATGGTGATGGTGATCGTGGTGGTGGTGATCGTGGTGGTGGTGATGGTGATGGTGATCGTGATGGTGGTGGTGGTGGTGATGGTGATCGTGGTGGTGGTGGTGGTGGTGATGGTGATGGTGATCGTGGTGGTGGTGATCGTGGTGGTGGTGATGGTGATGGTGATCGTGGTGGTGGTGATGGTGATGGTGATCGTGGTGGTGGTGATGGTGATCGTGGTGGTGGTGATCGTGGTGGTGGTGGTGGTGATCGTGGTGGTGGTGATCGTGGTGGTGGTGATCGTGGTGGTGGTGATCGTGGTGGTGGTGGTGGTGATCGTGGTGGTGGTGATGGTGATGGTGATGGTGGTGGTGGTGATGGTGGTCGTGGTGGTGGTGATCGTGGTGATCGTGGTGGTGATGGTGATCGTGGTGGTGATGGTGATCGTGGTGATGGTGATGGTGATGGTGGTGGTGATGGTGATGGTGATGGTGATGGTGGTGATGGTACTCGTGGTGGTGGTGATGGTGGTGGTGGTGGTGGTGATGGTGATCGTGGTGGTGGTGGTGGTGATCGTGGTGGTGGTGATCGTGGTGATCGTGGTGGTGGTGGTGGTGGTGGTGATGGTGATGGTGATCGGGTGGTGGTGATCGTGGTGGTGGTGATGGTGATGGTGATCGTGGTGGTGGTGGTGGTGGTGATGGTGATCGTGGTGGTGGTGTGGTGGTGGTGATGGTGATGGTGATCGTGGTGGTGGTGATCGTGGTGGTGGTGATGGTGATGGTGATCGTGGTGGTGGTGATGGTGATCGTGGTGGTGGTGATCGTGGTGGTGGTGATGGTGATGGTGGTGGTGGTGGTGGTGGTGGTGATCGTGGTGGTGGTGGTGGTGATCGTGGTGGTGGTGATCGTGGTGGTGGTGATCGTGGTGGTGGTGATCGTGGTGGTGGTGATGGTGATGGTGATGGTGGTGGTGGTGATGGTGGTGGTGGTGGTGATGGTGATGGTGATCGTGGTGGTGGTGATGGTGATGGTGATCGTGGTGGTGGTGATGGTGATCGTGGTGGTGGTGATGGTGATCGTGGTGGTGGTGGTGATCGTGGTGGTGGTGATCGTGGTGATCGTGGTGGTGGTGGTGATCATGGTGGTGGTGGTGATCGTGGTGGTGGTGGTGGTGGTGGTGATGGTGATCGTGGTGGTGGTGATGGTGATGGTGGTGATCGTGGTGATGGTGATGGTGATCGTGGTGGTGGTGATCGTGGTGGTGGTGATGGTGATGGTGGTGGTGGTGGTGGTGATCGTGGTGGTGGTGGTGGTGATCGTGGTGGTGGTGATGGTGGTGGTGGTGGTGGTGATGGTGATCGTGATCGTGGTGATGGTGATGGTGATCGTGGTGGTGGTGGTGGTGATCGTGGTGATCGTGGTGGTGGTGGTGATCGTGGTGGTGGTGGTGGTGGTGGTGGTGGTGATGGTACTCGTGGTGGTGGTGATGGTGGTGGTGGTGGTGGTGGTGATGGTGATCGTGGTGGTGGTGGTGGTGATCGTGGTGGTGGTGGTGGTGATGGTGGTGGTGGTGATGGTGGTGGTGGTGGTGATGGTGATGGTGATCGTGGTGGTGGTGATGGTGATCGTGGTGGTGGTGATGGTGATCGTGGTGGTGGTGGTGGTGGTGGTGGTGATCGTGGTGGTGGTGATCGTGGTGATCGTGGTGGTGGTGGTGATCATGGTGGTGGTGGTGATCGTGGTGGTGGTGGTGGTGGTGGTGATGGTGATCGTGGTGGTGGTGATGGTGATCGTGGTGGTGGTGGTGGTGATGGTGATCGTGGTGGTGGTGGTGGTGATCGTGATGGTGGTGATGGTGGTGATCGTGGTGGTGGTGGTGGTGGTGATCGTGGTGATGGTGATGGTGATCGTGGTGGTGGTGATCGTGGTGGTGGTGATGGTGATGGTGGTGGTGGTGGTGGTGATCCTGGTGGTAGTGGTGGTGATCGTGGTGGTGGTGGTGATCGTGGTGATCGTGGTGGTGATGGTGATCGTGGTGGTGATGGTGATCGTGGTGATGGTGATGGTGATGGTGGTGGTGATGGTGATGGTGATGGTGATGGTGATGGTGATCGTGGTGGTGGTGGTGGTGATCGTGGTGGTGGTGATCGTGGTGGTGGTGATCGTGGTGGTGGTGGTGGTGATCGTGGTGGTGGTGATTGTGGTGGTGGTGGTGGTGGTGATGGTGGTGATCGTGGTGGTGGTGATCGTGGTGGTGGTGATCGTGGTGGTGGTGATCGTGGTGGTGGTGGTGGTGATCGTGGTGGTGGTGATGGTGATCGTGGTGGTGGTGATGATGATCGTGGTGGTGATCGTGGTGGTGGTGGTGGTGATCATGGTGGTGGTGATCGTGGTGATCGTGGTGATGGTGGTGGTGATGGTGATGGTGATCGTGGTGGTGGTGATTGTGGTGGTGGTGATGGTGATGGTGATCGTGGTGGTGGTGATGGTGATCGTGGTGGTGGTGATGGTGATCGTGGTGGTGGTGATCGTGGTGGTGGTGATCGTGGTGGTGGTGGTGATCGTGGTGATCGTGGTGGTGGTGGTGATCGTGGTGGTGGTGGTGGTGGTGATGGTGATCGTGGTGGTGGTGATGGTGGTGGTGGTGGTGATGGTGATCGTGGTGGTGGTGGTGGTGATCATGGTGATCGTGGTGATCGTGGTGGTGGTGGTGGTGGTGGTGATGGTGATGGTGATCGTGGTGGTAGTGATCGTGGTGGTGGTGATGGTGATCGTGGTGGTGGTGGTGGTGGTGGTGATGGT
>NC_136068.1:473247408-473252408 GCF_964261635.1 Lissotriton helveticus | reverse complement strand
TGATCGTGGTGATCGTGGTGGTGGTGGTGGTGGTGGTGGTGGTGATCGTGGTGATGGTGATGGTGATCGTGGTGGTGGTGATCGTGGTGGTGGTGATGGTGATGGTGATCGTGGTGGTGGTGGTGGTGATCGTGGTGGTGGTGGTGGTGATCGTGGTGGTGGTGGTGGTGATCGTGGTGGTGGTGGTGGTGATCGTGGTGGTGGTGATCGTGGGTGGTGATCGTGGTGGTGATCGTGGTGGTGGTGATGGTGATCGTGGTGGTGATGGTGATGGTGATGGTGATCGTGGTGGTGGTGGTGGTGATGGTGATCGTGGTGGTGGTGGTGATCGTGGTGGTGGTGATCGTGGTGGTGGTGGTGGTGATCGTGGTGGTGGTGATCGTGGTGGTGGTGGTGGTGATCGTGGTGGTGGTGGTGATCGTGGTGGTAGTGGTGGTGGTGGGGGTGATGGTGGTGGTGGTGGTGGTGGTGATGGTGATCGTGGTGGTGGTGATGGTGATCGTGGTGGTGGTGATCGTGGTGGTGGTGATCATGGTGGTGGTGATTGTGGTGGTGGTGGTGGTGATCGTGGTGGTGGTGGTGGTGGTGATGGTGATGGTGGTGGTGGTGGTGATGGTGATCGTGGTGGTGGTGATGGTGATCGTGGTGGTGGTGATCGTGGTGGTGGTGATCGTGGTGGTAGTGATCGTGGTGGTGGTGGTGGTGATCGTGGTGGTGGTGATCGTGGTGATCGTGGAGGTGGTGGTGATCGTGGTGGTTGTGATGGTGATGGTGGTGGTGGTGGTGGTGATCGTGGTTGTGGTGGTGGTGATCGTGGTGGTGGTGATCGTGGTGGTGGTGATCGTGGTGGGGGTGGTGGTGGTGGTGATGGTGATCGTGGTGGTGGTGATGGTGATCGTGGTGGTGGTGATGGTGATCGTGGTGGTGGTGATGGTGATCATGGTGGTGGTGATTGTGGTGGTGGTGGTGTTGGTGGTGATGGTGATCATGGTGGGGGTGGGGGTGGTGGTGATGGTGGTGGTGGTGGTGATGGTGATGGTGATCGTGGTGGTGGTGATCGTGGTGATCATGGTGGTGGTGATGGTGATCGTGGTGGTGATGGTGGTGATGGTGGTGGTGGTGGTGATGGTGGTGGTGATTGTGGTGGTGGTGGTGGTGGTGGTGATGGTGATCGTGGTGGTGGTGATGGTGATGGTGATCGTGGTGGTGGTGATGGTGATCGTGGTGGTGGTGATGGTGATTGTGGTGGTGGTGATCGTGGTGGTGGTGATCGTGTTGGTGGTGATCGTGGTGGTGGTGGTGGTGATCGTGGTGGTGGTGATTGTGGTGGTGGTGGTGGTGGTGGTGGTGATGGTGATGGTGATCGTGGTGGGGGTGGTGGTGGTGGTGATGGTGATCGTGGTGGTGGTGATGGTGATCGTGGTGGTGATGGTGATCGTGGTGGTGGTGGTGGTGATCGTGGTGGTGGTAATCGTGGTGATCGTGGTGGTGATGGTGATCGTGGTGGTGATGGTGATCGTGGTGATGGTGATGGTGATGGTGGTGGTGATGGTGATGGTGATGGTGATCGTGGTGGTGGTGGTGGTGATCGTGGTGGTGGTGATCATGGTGGTGGTGATCGTGGTGGTGGTGGTGGTGATCGTGGTGGTGGTGATTGTGGTGGTGGTGGTGGTGGTGGTGGTGGTGATGGTGATGGTGATGGTGGTGATCGTGGTGGTGGTGATGGTGATCGTGGTGGTGGTGGTGGTGATGGTGATCGTGGTGGTGGTGGTGGTGATCGTGGTGGTGGTGATCGTGGTGGTGGTGATGGTGATGGTGATCGTGGTGGTGATCGTGGTGGTGGTGGTGGTGATCGTGGTGATCATGGTGGTGGTGGTGATCGTGGTGGTGGTGGTGGTGATGGTGATCGTGGTGGTGGTGATGGTGGTGGTGGTGGTGGTGATGGTGATGGTGATGGTGGTGGTGGTGATGGTGGTGGTGGTGGTGATGGTGATGGTGATCGTGGTGGTGGTGATGGTGATGTTGATCGTGGTGGTGGTGATGGTGATCGTGGTGGTGGTGATGGTGATCATGGTGGTGGTGGTGGTGGTGGTGGTGATCGTGGTGGTGGTGATCGTGGTGATCGTGGTGGTGGTGGTGATCATGGTGGTGGTGGTGATCGTGGTGGTGGTGGTGGTGGTGGTGATGGTGATCGTGGTGGTGGTGGTGGTGATCGTGGTGGTGGTGGTGGTGATCGTGGTGATCGTGGTGGTGGTGGTGATCGTGGTGGTGGTGGTGGTGGTGGTGGTGGTGATGGTGATCGTGGTGGTGGTGATGGTGATAGTGGTGGTGGTGGTGGTGATGGTGATCGTGGTGGTGGTGGTGGTGATCGTGGTGGTGGTGATCGTGGTGATCGTGGTGGTGGTGGTGGTGATGGTGATGGTGATCGTGGTGGTGGTGATCGTGGTGGTGGTGATGGTGGTGGTGGTGGTGGTGATGGTGATGGTGATCGTGGTGATGGTGATGGTGATCGTGGTGGTGGTGGTGGTGATCGTGGTGATCGTGGTGGTGGTGGTGATCGTGGTGGTGGTGGTGGTGGTTGTTGGTAGTGGTGATGGTACTCGTGGTGGTGGTGATGGTGGTGGTGGTGGTGGTGATGCTGATCGTGGTGGTGGTGGTGGTGATCGTGGTGGTGGTGATCGTGGTGATCATGGTTGTGGTGGTGGTGGTGGTGATGGTGATGGTGATCGTGGTGGTGGTGATCGTGGTGGTGGTGATGGTGATGGTGATCGTGGTGGTGGTGGAGATGGTGATGGTGATCGTGGTGGTGGTGGTGGTGGTGGTGATGGTGATGGTGATCGTGGTGGTGGTGATCGTGGTGGTGGTGATGGTGATGGTGATCGTGGTGGTGGTGATGGTGATCGTGGTGGTGGTGATCGTGGTGGTGGTGATGGTGATGGTGATGGTGGTGGTGGTGGTGGTGATCGTGGTGGTGGTGGTGGTGATCGTGGTGGTGGTGATTGTGGTGGTGGTGATCGTGGTGGTGGTGATCGTGGTGGTGGTGGTGGTGATCTTGGTGGTGGTGATGGTGATGGTGATGGTGGTGGTGGTGATGGTGGTGGTGGTGGTGATGGTGATGGTGATCGTGGTGGTGGTGATGGTGATGGTGATCGTGGTGGTGGTGATGGTGATCGTGGTGGTGGTGATGGTGATCGTGGTGGTGGTGGTGGTGGTGGTGGTGATCGTGGTGGTGGTGATCATGGTGATCGTGGTGGTGGTGGTGATCATGGTGGTGGTGGTGATCGTGGTGGTGGTGGTGGTGGTGATGGTGATCGTGGTGGTGGTGATGGTGATCATGGTGGTGGTGATGGTGATCGTGGTGGTGGTGGTAGTGATGGTGATCGTGGTGGTGGTGGTGGTGATCGTGATGGTGGTGATCGTGGTGATCGTGGTGGTGGTGGTGGTGGTGGTGGTGATCGTGGTGATGGTGATGGTGATCGTGGTGGTGGTGATCGTGGTGGTGGTGATGGTGATGGTGGTGGTGGTGGTGGTGATCGTGGTGGTGGTGGTGGTGATCGTGGTGGTGGTGGTGGTGATCGTGGTGGTGGTGATCGTGGTGATCGTGGTGGTGATGGTGATCGTGGTGGTGATGGTGATCGTGGTGATGGTGATGGTGATGGTGGTGGTGATAGTGATGGTGATGGTGATGGTGATGGTGATCGTGGTGGTGGTGATCGTGGTGGTGGTGATCGTGGTGGTGGTGATTGTGGTGGTGGTGGTGGTGATCGTGGTGGTGGTGATTGTGGTGGTGGTGGTGGTGGTGGTGGTGATGATGGTGATGGTGCTGATCGTGGTGGTGGTGATCGTGGTGGTGGTGATCGTGGTGGTGGTGGTGGTGGTGGTGATCGTGGTGGTGGTGATGGTGATCGTGGTGGTGGTGATCGTGGTGATCGTGTTGGTGATGGTGATCGTGGTGGTGATGGTGATCGTGGTGATGGTGATGGTGGTGGTGATGGTGATGGTGATGGTGATGGTGATGGTGATGGTGGTGATGGTACTCGTGGTGGTGGTGATGGTGGTGGTGGTGGTGGTGATGGTGATCGTGGTGGTGGTGGTGGTGATCGTGGTGGTGGTGATCGTGGTGATCGTGGTGGTGGTGGTGGTGGTGGTGATGGTGATGGTGATCGTGGTGGTGGTGATCGTGGTGGTGGTGATGGTGATGGTGATCGTGATGGTGGTGGTGGTGGTGATGGTGATCGTGGTGGTGGTGGTGGTGGTGATGGTGATGGTGATCGTGGTGGTGGTGATCGTGGTGGTGGTGATGGTGATGGTGATCGTGGTGGTGGTGATGGTGATGGTGATCGTGGTGGTGGTGATGGTGATCGTGGTGGTGGTGATCGTGGTGGTGGTGGTGGTGATCGTGGTGGTGGTGATCGTGGTGGTGGTGATCGTGGTGGTGGTGATCGTGGTGGTGGTGGTGGTGATCGTGGTGGTGGTGATGGTGATGGTGATGGTGGTGGTGGTGATGGTGGTCGTGGTGGTGGTGATCGTGGTGATCGTGGTGGTGATGGTGATCGTGGTGGTGATGGTGATCGTGGTGATGGTGATGGTGATGGTGGTGGTGATGGTGATGGTGATGGTGATGGTGGTGATGGTACTCGTGGTGGTGGTGATGGTGGTGGTGGTGGTGGTGATGGTGATCGTGGTGGTGGTGGTGGTGATCGTGGTGGTGGTGATCGTGGTGATCGTGGTGGTGGTGGTGGTGGTGGTGATGGTGATGGTGATCGTGGTGGTGGTGATCGTGGTGGTGGTGATGGTGATGGTGATCGTGGTGGTGGTGGTGGTGGTGATGGTGATCGTGGTGGTGGTGGTGGTGGTGGTGATGGTGATGGTGATCGTGGTGGTGGTGATCGTGGTGGTGGTGATGGTGATGGTGATCGTGGTGGTGGTGATGGTGATCGTGGTGGTGGTGATCGTGGTGGTGGTGATGGTGATGGTGGTGGTGGTGGTGGTGGTGGTGA
>NC_136068.1:473232408-473242408 GCF_964261635.1 Lissotriton helveticus | reverse complement strand
GTGATGGTGATCGTGGTGGTGGTGATGGTGAGGTTGATCGTGGTGGTGGTGATCGTGGTGGTGGTGGTTGTGGTGGTGGTGTTGGTGTTGATCATGGTGGTGGTGATCGTGGTGGTGGTGATCGTGGTGGTGGTGGTGGTGATCGTGGTGGTGGTGGTGGTGATCGTGGTGGTGGCGGTGATCGTGGTGGTGGTGGTGGTGGTGGTGATGGTGATGGTGATCGTGGTGTTGGTGATGGTGATGGTGATCGTGGTGGTGGTGATGGTGATCGTGGTGGTGGTGATGGTGATCGTGGTGGTGGTGATCGTGGTGGTGGTGATCGTGGTGGTGGTGATCGTGGTGGTGGTGGTGGTGATCGTGGTGGTGGTGATTGTGGTGGTGGTGGTGGTGGTGGTGGTGATGGTGATGGTGATTGTGGTGGGGGTGGTGGTGGTGGTGATGGTGATCGTGGTGGTGGTGGTGGTGATGGTGATCGTGGTGGTGATGGTGATCGTGGTGATGGTGATGGTGATGGTGATCGTGGTGGTGGTGATGGTGATCGTAGTGGTGGTGGTGGTGGTGATCGTGGTGGTGGTGGTGGTGATGGTGGTGGTGATGGTGATGGTGATCGTGGTGGTGGTGGTGGTGATGGTGATCGTGGTGGTGGTGATGATGATCGTGGTGGTGGTGGTGGTGGTGATCGTGGTGGTGGTGGTGGTGGTGATCGTGGTGGTGATCGTAGTGGTGGTGATGATGATGGTGATCGTGGTGGTGGTGGTTATCGTGGTGATTGTGGTGGTGGTGGTGGTGGTGGTGGTGGTGGTGGTGATGGTGATGGTGATGGTGATGGTGATCGTGGTGGTGGTGATCGTGGTGGTGGTGATGGTGATGGTGATCGTGGTGGTGGTGGTGGTGGTGATCGTGGTGGTGGTGATGGTGATCGTGGTGATGGTGATCGTGGTGGTGGTGATGGTGATCGTGGTGGTGGTGGTGGTGATGGTGATCAGGGTGGTGGTGGTGATGGTGATCGTGGTGGTGGTGGTGGTGATCGTGGTGGTGGTGGTGGTGATCGTGGTGATTGTGGTGGTGGTGGTGGTGGTGGTGGTGGTGGTGGTGGTGGTGGTGATGGTGATCGTGGTGGTGGTGGTGGTGATGGTGATCGTGGTGGTGGTGGTGATCGTGGTGGTGGTGGTGGTGGTGGTGATGGTGATGGTGATCGTGGTGGTGGTGATGGTGATCGTGGTGGTGGTGGTGGTGATGGTGATCGTGGTGGTGGTGGTGGTGATGGTTATCGTGGTGGTGATCGTGGTGGTGGTGGTGGTGGTGGTGGTGATCGTGGTGGTGGTGGTGGTGGTGATCGTGGGGATCGTGGTGGTGGTGGTGGTGATCGTGGTGGTGGTGATTGTAGTGGTGGTGGTGGTGGTGGTGATGGTGATGGTGATCGTGGTGGTGGTGGTGGTGATGGTGGTGGTGGTGGTGATGGTGATGGTGATTGTGGTGGTGGTGATGGTGATGGTGATCGTGGTGATGGTGATCGTGGTGATTGTGGTGGTGGTGGTGGTGGTGGTGGTGATGGTGATCGTGGTGGTGGTGGTGGTGGTGATCGTGGTGGTGGTGATGGTGATCGTGGTGGTGGTGATGGTGATCGTGGTGATGGTGATGGTGATCGTGGTGGTGGTGATCGTGGTGGTGGTGGTGGTGATTGTGGTGGTGGTGGTGATGGTGATGGTGATCGTGGTGGTGGTGGTGGTGATGGTGGTGATCGTGGTGATGGTGATGGTGATCGTGGTGGTGGTGGTGGTGATGGTGATTGTGGTGGTGGTGGTGGTGGTGGTGGTGGTGATGGTGATGGTGATCGTGGTGGTGGTGGTGGTGATGGTGATCGTGGTGATGGTGGTGGTGGTGGTGGTGATGGTGATCGTGGTGGTGGTGATGGTGATCGTGGTGGTGGTGATTGTGGTGGTGGTGGTGGTGGTGATGGTGATGGTGATCGTGGTGGTGGTGGTGGTGATGGTGATCGTGGTGATGGTGATGGTGATCGTGGTGGTGGTGGTGGTGATGGTGATCGTGGTGGTGATCGTGGTGGTGGTGATGGTGATGGTGATCGTGGTGGTGGTGATGGTAATCGTGGTGGTGGTGGTGGTGGTGGTGATGGTGATGGTGATCGTGGTGGTGGTGATGGTGATCGTGGTGGTGGTGGTGGTGGTGATCGTGGTGGTGGTGGTGGTGATGGTGATCGTGGTGGTGGTGATTGTGGTGGTGGTGGTGGTGGTGATGGTGATCGTGGTGATGGTGATGGTGATCGTGGTGGTGGTGGTGGTGATGGTGATCGTGGTGGTGGTGATGGTGATCATGGTGGTGGTGATTGTGGTGGTGGTGGTGGTGGTGATGGTGATGGTGATCATGGTGGTGGTGGTGGTGATGGTGATCGTGGTGATGGTGATGGTGATCGTGGTGGTGGTGGTGGTGATGGTGGTCGTGGTGGTGATCGTGGTGATGGGGATGGTGATCGTGGTGGTCGTGGTGGTGATCGTGGTGGTGGTGATTGTGGTGGTGGTGGTGGTGGTGATGGTGATCGTGGTGATGGTGATCGTGGTGGTGGCGGTGGTGGTGATCGTGGTGGTGGTGATCGTGGTGGTGGTGGTGGTGATGGTGATCGTGGTGATGGTGGTGGTGGTGGTGATCGTGGTGGTGGTGATTGTGGTGGTGGTGGTGGTGGTGGTGATGGTGATGGTGATCGTGGTGGTGGTGATGGTGATCGTGGTGATGGTGATGGTGATCGTGGTGGTGGTGGTGGTGATGGTGATCGTGGTGGTGGTGATTGTGGTGGTGGTGGTGGTGGTGATGGTGATCGTGGTGGTGATGGTGGTGGTGGTGGTGATGGTGATGGTGATCGTGGTGGTGGTGATGGTGATCGTTGTGATGGTGATCGTGGTGGTGGTGGTGGTGATGGTGATCGTGGTGGTGATCGTGGTGGTGGTGATGGTGATGGTGATCGTGGTGGTGGTGATGGTGATCGTGGTGGTGGTGATTGTGGTGGTGGTGGTGGTGGTGGTGGTGATGGTGATGGTGATCGTGGTGGTGGTGGTGGTGATGGTGATCGTGGTGATGGTGATGGTGATCGTGGTGGTGGTGGTGGTGATCGTAGTGATGGTGATGGTGATCGTGGTGGTGGTGATCGTGGTGGTGGTGATTGTGGTGGTGGTGATGGTGATCGTGGTGGTGGTGATTGTGGTGGTGGTGGTGGTGGTGGTGATGGTGACGGTGATCGTGGTGGTGGTGGTGGTGATGGTGATCGTGGTGATGGTGGTGGTGGTGGTGGTGATGGTGATCGTGGTGGTGGTGATTGTGGTGGTGGTGGTGGTGGTGGTGATGGTGATGGTGATCGTGGTGGTGGTGGTGGTGATGGTGATCGTGGTGATGGTGATGGTGATCGTGGTGGTGGTGGTGGTGATGGTGATCGTGGTGGTGGTGATTGTGGTGGTGGTGGTGGTGATCGTGGTGGTGGTGGTGGTGGGGATCGTGGTGATCGTGGTGGTGGTGATCGTGGTGGTGGTGATTGTAGTGGTGGTGGTGGTGGTGGTGGTGGTGATGGGGATGGTGATCGTGGTGGTGGTGGTGGTGATGGTGGTGGTGGTGGTGATGGTGATGGTGATCGTGGTGGTGGTGATGGTGATTGTGGTGGTGGTGATGGTGATCGTGGTGATTGTGGTGGTGGTGGTGGTGATGGTGATGGTGATGGTGATCGTGGTGGTGGTGGTGGTGGTGATCGTGGTGGTGGTGATGGTGATCGTGGTGGTGGTGATGGTGATCGTGGTGGTGGTGGTGGTGATCGTGGTGGTGGTGGTGATGGTGGTGGGGGTGGTGGTGGTGGTGATGGTGATGGTGATCGTGGTGGTGGTGATGGTGATCGTGGTGGTGGTGATCGTGGTGGTGGTGATCGTGGTTGTGGTGATGGTGATCGTGGTGGTGGTGATGGTGATCGTGGTGGTGGTGATCGTGGTGATGGTGATCGTGGTGGTGGTGATCGTGGTGGTGGTGATGGTGATCATGGTGGTGGTGATGGTGATCGTGGTGGTGGTGATGGTGATGGTGATCGTGGTGGTGGTGATGGTGATCGTGGTGGTGGTGATTGTGGTGGTGGTGATGGTGATTGTGGTGGTGGTGGTGGTGGTGGTGATGGTGATCGTGGTGGTGGTGGTGGTGGTGATGGTGATCGTGGTGATGGTGATGGTGGTGGTGGTGATGGTGATCGTGGTGGTGGTGGTGGTGATGGTAATCGTGGTGGTGATCGTGGTGGTGGTGGTGGTGATGGTGATCGTGGTGGTGGTGGTGGTGATGGTGATCGTGGAGGTGGTGATTGTGGTGGTGGTGGTGATGGTGATGGTGATCGTGGTGGTGGTGGTGGTGATGGTGATCGTGGTGATGGTGATGGTGATCGTGGTGGTGGTGGTGGTGATGGTGATTGTGGTGGTGATCGTGGTGATGGTGATGGTGATCGTGGTGGTGGTGGTGGTGATGGTGATCGTGGTGGTGGTGATTGTGGTGGTGGTGGTAGTGATCGTGGTGGTGGTGATTGTGGTGGTGGTGGTGGTGGTGGTGGTGATGGTGATCGTGGTGGTGGTGGTGGTGATGGTGATCGTGGTGGTGGTGATTGTGGTGGTGGTGGTGATGGTGATGGTGATCGTGGTGGTGGTGATTGTGGTGGTGATGGTGGTGGTGATAGTGATGGTGATCGTGGTGGTGGTGGTGGTGATGGTGATTGTGGTGATGGTGATGGTGATTGTGGTGGTGGTGGTGGTGATGGTGATCGTGGTGGTGGTGGTGGTGGTGGTGGTGATGGTGATGGTGATCGGGGTGGTGGTGGTGGTGATGGTGATGGTGATCGTGGTGATGGTGATCGTGGTGGTGGTGATGGTGATCGTGGTGGTGATCGTGGTGGTGGTGATGGTGATCGTGGTGGTGGTGGTGGTGATGGTGATGGTGGTGGGGTGGTGGTGATGGTGATGGTGATCGTGGTGGTGGTGATGGTGATCGGGGTGGTGGTGGTGGTGGTGATCGTGGTGGTGGTGGTGGTGATGGTGATCGTGGTGGTGGTGATTGTGGTGGTGGTGGTGGTGGTGATGGTGATGGTGATGGTGATCGTGGTGGTGGTGGTGGTGATGGTGATCATGGTGATGGTGATCGTGGTGGTGGTGGTGGTGATGGTGATCGTGGTGGTGGTGATGGTGATCATGGTGGTGGTGATTGTGCTGGTGGTGGTGATGGTGATCGTGGTGGTGGTGGTGGTGATGGTGATCGTGGTGATGGTGATCGTGATCGTGGTGGTGGTGGTGGTGATGGTGATCATGGTGGTGGTGATTGTGGTGGTGGTGGTGGTGGTGATGGTGATGGTGATCGTGGTGGTGATCGTGGTGGTGGTGATGGTGATGGTGATCGTGGTGGTGGTGATGGTGATCGTGGTGGTGGTGGTGATGGTGGTGGGGGTGGTGGTGGTGGTGATGGTGATGGTGATCGTGGTGGTGGTGATGGTGATCGTGGTGGTGGTGGTGGTGGTGATCGTGGTGGTGGTGGTGGTGATGGTGATCGTGGTGGTGGTGATTGTGGTGGTGGTGGTGGTGGTGGTGATGGTGATGGTGATCGTGGTGGTGGTGGTGGTGATGGTGATCGTGGTGATGGTGATGGTGATCGTGGTGGTGGTGGTGGTGATGGTGGTGGTGGTGATGGTGATTGTGGTGGTGGTGATTGTGGTGGTGGTGGTGGTGGTGATGATGATGGTGATCGTGGTGGTGGTCGTGGTGATGGTGATCGTGGTGATGGTGATGGTGATCGTGGTGGTGGTGGTGATCGTGGTGGTGGTGATTGTGGTGGTGGTGGTGGTGGTGATGGTGATCGTGGTGGTGGTGATTGTGGTGGTGGTGGTGGTGGTGATGGTGATGGTGATCGTGGTGGTGGTGGTGGTGATGGTGATCGTGGTGATGGTGATGGTGATCGTGGTGGTGGTGATGGTGATCGTGGTGGTGGTGATTGTGGTGGTGGTGGTGGTGGTGGTGGTGGTGATGGTGATGGTGGTGATGGTGATCGTGGTGATGGTGATGGTGATCGTGGTGGTGGTGATGGTGATCATGGTGGTGGTGATCGTGGTGGTGGTGGTGGTGATGGTGATCGTGGTGGTGGTGATGGTGATTGTGGTGGTGGTGGTGGTGGAGATGGTGATCGTGGTGGTGGTGGTGGTGATGGTGATCGTGGTGATGGTCATGGTGATCGTGGTGGTGGTGGTGGTGGTGATAATGATCGTGGTGGTGATCGTGGTGGTGGTGATGGTGATGGTGATCGTGGTGGTGGTGATGGTGATCGTGGTGGTGGCGGTGATGGTGGTGGGGGTGGTGGTGGTGGTGATGGTGATGGTGATCGTGGTGGTGGTGATGGTGATCGTGGTGGTGGTGGTGGTGGTGATCGTGGTGGTGGTGGTGGTGATGGTGATCGTGGTTGTGGTGATTGTGGTGGTGGTGGTGATGGTGATCGTGGTGGTGGTGGTGGTGATCGTGGTGATGGTGATCGTGGTGGTGTTTGTGGTGATCGTGGTGGTGGTGATGGTGATCGTGGTGGTGGTGATTGTGGTGGTGGTGGTGGTGGTGGTGATGGTGATCGTGGTGGTGGTGGAGGTGATGGTGATCGTGGTGATGGTGATGGTGATCGTGGTGGTGGTGGTGGTGATCGTGATCGTGGTGGTGATCGTGGTGGTGGTGATGGTGATGGTGATCGTGGTGGTGGTGATTGTGGTGGTGGTGGTGGTGGTGATGGTGATCGTGGTGGTGGTGATTGTGGTGGTGGTGATTGTGGTGGTGGTGATGGTGATGGTGATCGTGGTGGTGGTGATTGTGGTGGTGGTGGTGGTGGTGGTGGTGATGGTGATGGTGATCGTGGTGGTGGTGGTGGTGATGGTGATCGTGGTGATGGTGATGGTGATCGTGGTGGTGGTGGTGGTGATCGTGGTGGTGGTGATTGTGGTGGTGGTGGTGGTGGTGGTGGTGGTGATGGTGATGATTGTGGTGATGGTGGTGGTGATGGTGATGGTGATCGTGGTGGTGGTGGTGGTGATGGTGATCGTGGTGATGGTGATGGTGATCGTGGTGGTGGTGGGGGTGATGGTGATCGTGGTGGTGGTGATTGTGGTGGTGGTGGTGGTGGTGGTGGTGATGGTGATGGTGATCGTGGTGGTGGTGGTGGTGATGGTGATCGTGGTGATGGTGATCGTGGTGGTGGTGGTGGTGATGGTGATCGTGGTGGTGATCGTGGTGATGGTGATGGTGATCGTGGTGGTGGTGGTGGTGATGGTGATCGTGGTGGTGGTGATGGTGATCGTGGTGGTGGTGATGGTGATGGTGATCGTGGTGGTGGTGGTGGTGGTGGGGGTGGTGGTGGTGGTGGTGGTGATGGTGATCGTGGTGGTGGTGATGGTGATCGTGGTGGTGGTGGTGGTGGTGATAGTGGTGGTGGTGATGGTGATCGTGGTGGTGGTGGTGGTGATGGTGATCGTGGTGGTGGTGATTGTGGTGGTGGTGGTGGTGGTGGTGGTGATGGTGATGGTGATCGTGGTGGTGGTGGTGGTGATGGTGATCGTGGTGATGGTGATGTTGATCGTGGTGGTGGTGGTGGTGATCGTGGTGGTGGTGATTGTGGTGGTGGTGGTGGTGGTGGTGGTGGTGATGGTGATGGTGATTGTGGTGGTGGTGGTGGTGATCGTGGTGATGGTGATCGTGGTGGTGGTGGTGGTGATGGTGATCGTGGTGATGGTGATCGTGGTGGTGGTGATGGTGATTGTGGTGGTGGTGATTGTGGTGGTGGTGGTGGTGGTGGTGGTGGTGGTGATGGTGATCGTGGTGGTGGGGGTGGTGGTGATAGTGATGGTGATCGTGGTGGTGGTGGTGGTGATGGTGATCGTGGTGATGGTGATCGTGGTGGTGGTGGTGGTGATGGTGATCGTGGTGGTGGTGATGGTGATCGTGGTGGTGGTGGTGGTGATGGTGATGGTGATCGTGGTGGTGGTGGTGGTGATGGTGATCGTGGTGGTGATCGTGGTGATGGTGAGGGTGATCGTGGTGGTGGTGATGGTGATCGTGGTGGTGGTGGTGATGGTGGTGGGGGTGGTGGTGGTGGTGATGGTGATGGTGATCGTGGTGGTGGTGATGGTGATCGTGGTGGTGGTGGTGGTGGTGATCTTGGTGGTGGTGGTGGTGATGGTGAAGGTGATCGTGGTGGTGGTGATGGTGATCGTGGTGGTGGTGGTGATGGTGGTGGGGGTGGTGGTGGTGGTGATGGTGATGGTGATCGTGGTGGTGGTGATGGTGATCGTGGTGGTGGTGGTGGTGGTGGTGATCGTGGTGGTGGTGGTGGTGATGGTGATCGTGGTGGTGGTGGTGATGGTGGTGGGGGTGGTGGTGGTGGTAATGGTGATGGTGATCGTGGTGGTGGTGATGGTGATTGTGGTGGTGGTGATTGTGGTGGTGGTGGTGGTGATGGTGATGGTGATCGTGGTGGTGGTGGTGGTGATGGTGATCGTGGTGATGGTGATGGTGATCGTGGTGGTGGTGGTGGTGATGGTGATCGTGGTGGTGGTGATGGTGATGGTGATCGTGGTGGTGGTGATGGTGATCGTGGTGGTGGTGATTGTGGTGGTGGTGGTGGTGGTGGTGGTGATGGTGATGGTGATCGTGGTGGTGGTGGTGGTGATGGTGATCGTGGTGATGGTGATCGTGGTGATGGTGATGGTAATCGTGGTGGTGGTGGTGGTGGTGGTGGTGATGGTGATCGTGGTGATGGTGATCGTGGTGGTGGTGGTGGTGATGGTGATCGTGGTGGTGGTGATTGTGGTGGTGGTGGTGGTGGTGGTGGTGATGGTGATGGTGATCGTGGTGGTGGTGGTGGTGATGGTGATCATGGTGATGGTGATGGTGATCGTGGTGGTGGTGGTGGTGATGGTGATCGTGGTGGTGGTGATGGTGATCGTGGTGGTGGTGGTGATGGTGGTGGGGGTGGTGGTGATGGTGATGGTGATCGTGGTGGTGGTGGTGGTGATGGTGATCGTGGTGATGGTGATCGTGGTGGTGGTGGTGGTGATGGTGATCGTGGTGGTGGTGATTGTGGTGGTGGTGGTGGTGGTGGTGATGGTGATCGTGGTGGTGGTGGTGGTGATTGTGGTGGTGGTGGTGGTGGTGGTGATGGTGATGGTGATCGTGGTGGTGGTGGTGATGGTGGTGGGGGTGGTGGTGATGGTGATGGTGATCGTGGTGGTGGTGGTGGTGATGGTGATCGTGGTGATGGTGATCGTGGTGGTGGTGGTGGTGATGGTGATCGTGGTGATGGTGATGGTGATCGTGGTGGTGGTGGTGGTGATGGTGATCGTGGTGGTGGTGATTGTGGTGGTGGTGGTGGTGGTGGTGATGGTGATCGTGGTGGTGGTGGTGGTGATTGTGGTGGTGGTGGTGGTGGTGGTGATGGTGATGGTGATCGTGGTGGTGGTGGTGGTGATGGTGATGGTGATCGTGGTGGTGATCGTGGTGGTGGTGGTGGTGATGGTGATCGTGGTGGTGATCGTGGTGATGGTGATGGTGATTGTGGTGGTGGTGATGGTGATCGTGGTGGTGGTGATTGTGGTGGTGGTGGTGGTGATCGTGGTGGTGGTGGTGGTGATGGTGATCGTGGTGGTGGTGGTGGTGATGGTGGTGGTGGTGGTGATCGTGATGGTGATCGTGGTGGTGGTGATGGTGGTGGTGATGGTGATCGTGGTGATGGTGATGGTGATCGTGGTGGTGGTGATGGTGATCGTGGTGGTGGTGATCGTGGTGGTGATCGTGGTGGTGGTGGTGGTGATGGTGATCGTGGTGGTGATCATGGTGGTGGTGATGGTGATGGTGATCGTGGTGGTGGTGATGGTGATGGTGATCGTGGTGGTGGTGATGGTGATTGTGGTGGTGGCGATTGTGGTGGTGGTGGTGATGGTGATGGTGATCGTGGTGGG
>NC_136068.1:473194908-473227408 GCF_964261635.1 Lissotriton helveticus | reverse complement strand
TGATGGTGATGGTGATCGTGGTGGTGGTGGTGGTGATGGTGATCGTGGTGATGGTGATGGTGATCGTGGTGGTGGTGGTGGTGATGGTGATCGTGGTGGTGGTGATGGTGATCGTGGTGGTGGTGATGGTGATCGTGGTGGTGGTGATGGTGATGGTGATCGTGGTGATGGTGGTGATGGTGGTGGGGGTGGTGGTGGTGGTGGTGGTGATGGTGATCATGGTGGTGGTGATGGTGATCGTGGTGGTGGTGGTGGTGGTGATCGTGGTGGTGGTGATGGTGATCGTGGTGGTGGTGATGGTGATCGTGGTGGTGGTGATTGTGGTGGTGGTGGTGGTGGTGATGGTGATGGTGATCGTGGTGGTGGTGGTAGTGATGGTGATCGCGGTGATGGTGATGTTGATCGTGGTGGTGGTGGTGGTGATCGTGGTGGTGGTGATTGTGGTGATGGTGGTGGTGGTGGTGGTGGTGATGGTGATGGTGATCGTGGTGGTGGTGATCGTGGTGATGGTGATGGTGATCGTGGTGGTGGTGGTGGTGATGGTGATCGTGGTGATGGTGATCGTGGTGGTGGTGATGGTGATCGTGGTGGTGGTGATTGTGGTGGTGGTGGTGGTGGTGATGGTGATCGTGGTGGTGGGGGTGGTGGTGATGGTGATGGTGATCGTGGTGGTGGTGGTGGTGATGGTGATCGTGGTGATGGTGATCGTGGTGGTGGTGGTGGTGATGGTGATCGTGGTGGTGGTGATGGTGATCGTGGTGGTGGTGGTGGTGATAGTGATGGTGATCGTGGTGGTGGTGGTGGTGATGGTGATCGTGGTGGTGATCGTGGTGATGGTGAGGGTGATCGTGGTGGTGGTGATGGTGATCGTGGTGGTGGTGGTGATGGTGGTGGGGGTGGTGGTGGTGGTGATGGTGATGGTGATCGTGGTGGTGGTGATGGTGATCGTGGTGGTGGTGGTGGTGGTGATCTTGGTGGTGGTGGTGGTGATGGTGATGGTGATCGTGGTGGTGGTGATGGTGATCGTGGTGGTGGTGGTGATGGTGGTGGGGGTGGTGGTGGTGGTGATGGTGATGGTGATCGTGGTGGTGGTGATGGTGATCGTGGTGGTGGTGGGGGTGGTGATCGTGGTGGTGGTGATGGTGATGGTGATCGTGGTGGTGGTGGTGATGGTGGTGGGGGTGGTGGTGGTGGTGATGGTGATGGTGATCGTGGTGGTGGTGATGGTGATTGTGGTGGTGGTGATTGTGGTGGTGGTGGTGGTGATGGTGATGGTGATCGTGGTGGTGGTGGTGGTGATGGTGATCGTGGTGATGGTGATGGTGATCATGGTGGTGGTGGTGGTGATGGTGATCGTGGTGGTGGTGATGGTGATGGTGATCGTGGTGGTGGTGATGGTGATCGTGGTGGTGGTGATTGTGGTGGTGGTGGTGATGGTGGTGGTGATGGTGATGGTGATCGTGGTGGTGGTGGTGGTGATGGTGATCGTGGTGATGGTGATCGTGGTGATGGTGATGGTGATCGTGGTGGTGGTGGTGGTGATGGTGATCGTGGTGATGGTGATCGTGGTGGTGGTGGTGGTGATGGTGATCGTGGTGGTGGTGATTGTGGTGGTGGTGGTGGTGGTGGTGGTGATGGTGATGGTGATCGTGGTGGTGGTGGTGGTGATGGTGATCGTGGTGATGGTGAAGGTGATCGTGGTGGTGGTGGTGGTGATGGTGATCGTGGTGGTGGTGATGGTGATCGTGGTGGTGGTGGTGATCGTGGTGGTGGTGGTGGTGATGGTGATCGTGGTGGTGGTGGTGATCGTGGTGGGGGTGGTGGTGATGGTGATGGTGATCGTGGTGGTGGTGGTGGTGATGGTGATCGTGGTGATGGTGATGGTGATCGTGGTGGTGGTGGTGGTGATGGTGATCGTGGTGATGGTGATGGTGATCATGGTGGTGGTGGTGGTGATGGTGATCGTGGTGGTGGTGATTGTGGTGGTGGTGGTGGTGGTGGTGGTGGTGATGGTGATCGTGGTGGTGGTGGTGGTGATTGTGGTGGTGGTGGTGGTGGTGGTGGTGATGGTGATGGTGATCGTGGTGGTGGTGGTGGTGATGGTGATCGTGGTGGTGATCGTGGTGGTGGTGGTGGTGATGGTGATCGTGGTGGTGATCGTGGTGATGGTGATGGTGATTGTGGTGGTGGTGATGGTGATCGTGGTGGTGGTGATTGTGGTGGTGGTGGTGGTGATCGTGGTGGTGGTGGTGGTGATGGTGATCGTGGTGGTGGTGGTGGTGGTGATCGTGGTGGTGGTGGTGGTGATGGTGATCGTGGTGGTGGTGGTGATGGTGGTGGGGGTGGTGGTGGTGGTGATGGTGATCGTGGTGGTGGTGATGGTGATCGTGGTGGTGGTGGTGGTGGTGATCGTGGTGGTGGTGGTGGTGATGGTGATGGTGATCGTGGTCGTGGTGATGGTGATCGTGGTGGTGGTGGTGATGATGGTGGGGGTGGTGGTGGTGGTGATGGTGATGGTGATCGTGGTGGTGGTGATGGTGATCGTGGTGGTGGTGATGGTGGTGATCGTGGTGGTGGTGGTGGTGATGGTGATCGTGGTGGTGGTGGTGATGGTGGTGGGGGTGGTGGTGGTGGTGATGGTGATGGTGATCGTGGTGGTGTTGATGGTGATCGTGGTGGTGGTGATTGTGGTGGTGGTGGTGGTGATGGTGATCATGGTGGTGGTGATTGTGGTGGTGATGGTGATCGTGGTGGTGGTGATTGTGGTGGTGGTGATTGTGGTGGTGGTGGTGGTGGTGATGGTGATGGTGATCGTGGTGGTGGTGATGGTGATGGTGATCGTGGTGGTGGTGATGGTGATCGTGGTGATTGTGGTGGTGGTGGTGGTGGTGGTGGTGATGGTGATGGTGATCGTGGTGGTGGTGGTGGTGATCATGGTGGTGGTGATCGTGATCGTGGTGATGGTGATTGTGGTGGTGGTGATGGTGATCGTGGTGGTGGTGATGGTGATCGTGGTGGTGGTGATGGTGATGGTGATCGTGGTGGTGGTGATGGTGATCGTGGTGGTGGTGGTGGTGGTGGTGGTGATCGTGGTGGTGGTGATGGTGATCGTGGTGGTGGTGATTGTGGTGGTGGTGGTGGTGGTGGTGGGGGTGGTGATGGTGATGGTGATCGTGGTGGTGGTGATGGTGATGGTGATCATGGTGGTGGTGATGGTGATCATGGTGGTGATGGTGATCGTGGTGGTGGTGATTGTGGTGGTGGTGGTGGTGGTGATGGTGATCGTGGTGATGGTGATGGTGATCGTGGTGGTGGTGGTGGTGATGGTGATCGTGGTGGTGGTGATGGTGATGGTGATCGTGGTGGTGGTGGTGGTGGTGGTGGTGGTGATGGTGGTGGTGGTGGTGATGGTGATGGTGATGGTGATGGTGATGGTGGTGGTGGTGGTGGTGGTGATGGTGATCGTGGTGGTGGTGATGGTGATGGTGATGGTGATCGTGGTGGTGGTGGTGGTGGTGATCGTGGTGGTGGTGATGGTGATCGTGGTGGTGGTGGTGATGGTGGTGGGGGTGGTGGTGGTGGTGATGGTGATGGTGATCGTGGTGGTGGTGATTGTGGTGGTGGTGGTGATGGTGATGGTGATCGTGGTGGTGGTGGTGGTGATGGTGATCGTGGTGGTGGTGATTGTGGTGGTGGTGGTGGTGGTGATGGTGATGGTGATCGTGGTGGTGGTGGTGGTGATGGTGATCGTGGTGGTGGTGATGGTGATCGTGGTGATGGTGATGGTGATCGTGGTGGTGGTGGTGGTGGTGGTGATCGTGGTGGTGGTGATGGTGATCGTGGTGGTGGTGGTGGTGGTGATCGTGGTGGTGGTGGTGGTGATGGTGATCGTGGTGGTGGTGATTGTGGTGGTGGTGGTGGTGATGGTGATGTTGATCGTGGTGGTGGTGGTGGTGATGGTGATGGTGATCGTGGTGGTGGTGGTGGTGGTGGTGGTGATGGTGATGGTGATCGTGGTGGTGGTGGTGGTGATGGTGATCGTGGTGATGGTGATCGTGGTGGTGGTGATCGTGGTGGTGGTGATTGTGGTGGTGGTGGTGGTGGTGGTGGTGATGGTGATGGTGATCGTGGTGGTGGTGATGGTGATGGTGATGGTGATCGTGGTGGTGGTGATTGTGGTGGTGGTGGTGGTGGTGATGGTGATCGTGGTGGTGGTGATGGTGATCGTGGTGGTGGTGGTGATCGTGGTGGTGGTGGTGGTGGTGGTGATGGTGATCGTGGTGGTGGTGGTGGTGATGGTGATCGTGGTGGTGGTGATGGTGATCGTGGTGGTGGTGATCGTGGTGGTGGTGGTGGTGGTGATCGTGGTGGTGATCGTGGTGGTGGTGATGGTGATCGTGGTGGTGGTGGTGGTGATGGTGATGGTGGTGGTGGTGGTGGTGATCGTGGTGGTGGTGATTGTGGTGGTGGTGGTGGTGGTGATGGTGATCGTGGTGGGGGTGGTGGTGGTGGTGGTGGTGGTGGTGATGGTGATGGTGATCGTGGTGGTGGTGATGGTGATGGTGATCGTGGTGGTGGTGATGGTGATCGTGGTGGTGGTGATTGTGGTGGTGGTGATGGTGATGGTGATGGTGATCGTGGTGGGGGTGGTGGTGGTGGTGATGGTGGTGGTGATGGTGATCGTGGTGGTGGTGATGGTGATCGTGGTGGTGGTGATTGTGGTGATGGTGGTGGTGATGGTGATGGTGATGGTGATCGTGGTGGGGGTGGTGGTGGTGGTGATGGTGGTGGTGGTGGTGATGGTGATGGTGATCGTGGTGGTGGTGATGGTGATGGTGATCGTGGTGGTGGTGATGGTGATCGTGGTGGTGGTGATTGTGGTGGTGGTGGTGGTGATGGTGATCGTGGTGATCGTGGTGATCGTGGTGGTGGTGGTGATGGTGGTGGGGGTGGTGGTGGTGGTGATGGTGATGGTGATCGTGGTGGTGGTGATGGTGATCGTGGTGGTGGTGGTGGTGGTGATCGTGGTGGTGGTGGTGGTTGTTGGACTTGGGCCTTCTGACATGGTCACCCCTGAACTTTTTGCCTTGAAATTATAGTGATTTCTGGTCTTTGCGCACTTTGACACTGTGGCGCAGTGTAAAGTGTGTGCTCTCCCTGAGTGCGTGTGTGAGATTGGCCTGCCCTCCCATAGGAATGCATGGGGAATGTCTGTGTCCCTGGTAGTTCCTGATGCGTGAGGTGTGCATGGTCAAGTTTGGTATGTGTGAACTCGGGGGAGTGAATGCTGCGAGATGGTGTATGCAGCATGTATGTGTCTAGAGGGGAAGGGCCACTTCTGGACATTGAGATATGTGTGCAGTGAGGGTGCTGGGGCGTGATTGGCTGGAGCTGGCTGGCATGCCAGGCTCCAGGAAGTCTGGATGGGTCTGCCCGGTGGTGAGTGTGAGATTAGCATGAGTGATGTGTGGGAGGAGTGTACCTGTGTCCTGGATGGGCTGGGTTTTCCCCACACAATGCTGGCTCCGCCCCCCTGTGGTGTGACTGATGACCCAAGCCCTGCCAGTGAATAGAATGGGTGGTTGGGCCATCAAGAGTGCTCCAGAACCAGCTGCGACTGGTTCTGCCCCCACCCTGCACCTAAAGACAAAGGGAAAAGGTGTATAAAAGAGGGGCTGTGACCCTATGAAAATGTTCTTGTTTGCCAACTTGAAACTACCAGGGGCGTGTTGCTGCTTGGGCCCAGGGGAAGGCTTGCCTCCCTGGGCCAGCCCCTGGATGCCTTCTCCCTCGGGGGTCTTTCTGCCCTGCCTTGATGCCCTGGAGGACTTTTCTCTGCTGTGCTTGTCTCTGGACTTGTGGGGCTTCTTTGCCCTGCCCAGCTCCTGGATGCCAGAGGGACTTTTGCTGGACTTTTGGTTGCTGTAGGAGAGTAGGGTCTGCTATCCTATGGTCACCCCAAATTTTTGCTTTTTGCTTCACTGGTTTTCGACTACTGAGGCTGTGGGCCTGCTGATCAGACCCCCAGCCTGCTGTTCTCTCACTAAATTACTGACACATGTGCTATAGGCACATACCACAATTGGAAATGGACTCCTTGTCAGCCCCTGTATAATGCACTATAGGTGCCCAGGGCATAGGGGCCACCAAGGCCTACCAGGGGCTGCAGCATATCTTTTGCCACCCCTGGCTGGTTCTTAAATTGACACAACTGGCTGATCACTCAGCTGGGGTAAGGTGGTGTAATCACCCCTTGCTTAGATATAGTATACCTATATCTAAACCTATATCTGAACACATGTAAACCTGTGAGCCACTCCTATAGAAGGCCTCATCAATCCTGGAGGCAGAGTGCGTGGTTTTATGTGAGATGTAGCTCTAGCATGAGCTGAGCCTGTCTGCAGCTGTCGGGAACAACTCCCTAAGCTGTTTCAGGATAATGCCATACCATATACTCTTAAGTGCCTTATAATCCTCGCGGTTAAATAGCAACTTTGGTTTGGCTTTATCAAAACATGTCGTGTAAGGTGTCATACGATTTGGAATACTATCCCCTCGCCAGTTCTGGCGACGGGGATAGCATTCCACCCCTCTAGAGGGGTAGGACATGTTGCTTTACCTAAATGCGGTTAATTTCTCCAAAGACCTTAGATCCACAAAATGGATGCCTCTGCCACAGACAAATGTCTGGACCCCTGCAGTTGACCGAAACTCAACCAAATGGGTCCTGGACAAAGGGTTTCCTGTCACAGGAGGGTGTCACCGCCCTCCAGACAGGAGATAGTGGATTGTAGCAGGGAGGTTTGAAAGAAACCAGACACTGCTTGGGGCGCACAAGGCTGCCCCTTGCATAATCCGGCCAAACCGGTTCTGGGGCACTCCAGCCCTCATGCCAGGGCGGCCTGGATCAAAGGAAGGGGGTGTATCCACCCACTTCCTGGGTCCCACCCATAGGGGGGGACCTAGCAGGTAATCACGCCCCCCAGATTCGAATAAGAGTGGGAGCAGTGCCAATGCACATCAGATTTCCTGGAAGAAACATTTGAAACGACATTCTGGACCCTTCGCCCTCCATCTCAACGTGGAAGCCCGAAGAATCTCCCTTGTGGTCAAGGAGTGACCACCCTGCAGCAGCAGGCACCATCCAGCCCTCGACGTCTACTTAGTTGCAGTTCCTGCCGGAACTCGAGCAACTGAGATCGACGAGATCAAGCCTGCCTGCCCTCCAACAGCCCGATCCACAGTCCCTGTAACGCTGAGACCCGTGGAGGCGACCGGAAGCGTGGGGCACGCCATCTTGAATTGACCACGAGACGCTGACCGTGCAGCCCACGAGTGACCCTCGAAGCTGTGCACCGGGGTTTGAGAAGCCCCCACCCTGAGCTACTCCTGAGCCGAAGTTCAGCCCTCCACACTCGACGAGTGCTGCGTGGGGCCCTTCTGCTCCATTTGGCTCAACGCATTGGCCCGGTCACTTGCCAGCCGGCTAGTGGTCCCTGTGCCGACGAAACTACAAAGAAGACTCGTGAATCTGGTTGCTCCAGATCCACACCAGCTCCCCTGAAAAGGAGCCCCGACTCTGACCTTCCTGGTCCGAGTGAGAAGCAATCTTCCGATCCCGCGTGGATTGCTCTTGCCAAGTGTTGTTTGCTCCAAACTTGAAGCCGACTGCACTGACGGTGAGAGCCTGCATGGGACAGATCGTGACCTGCTCCTGGACGTCACCGATGCCCCAGAGCCCACGTGACAGCGGAGAGAAGCTCCTCGACGACCACCTGATTGCGCCCGACATTGCCTGGTTCCGTCCTGGTTCCACCCTGGTCACTGCTGAGTGACCCAGACTCTGTCCCCTCTGCTTTCAGGTACCCTTCGACTTGATTCCACCCTTGGACTCCACCGGACACTTCATCTTCAACCCGCCTGCAGCCCTTTCAGCTTCAAGCACCAAGAGCCTGCGTGTCAAAACCCGACGCAACTTCGACCCTGTGCACCCACTTCCTGTGGGTGAGGTAACTTTGCTCCGCTGGTGTTCCCACACTGGTGCACACCTCTAGGGTCTGTGTGTTAAGTTTTGTTCCTCTAGGTTCAGCGGAAGTGTCCTTTAACTTTAACTTTACAACTTTTACGCACCATTGGTTAACATTGGTGCGTGCGTGCGCTTTCCGCACATCTCCCGAATCCCGAGGGCCATTCCCGACTTCAGCATTGCTTGTCCTGACTGCTCCCAGCGATTCCCTAGGCCCTAGGCCTAACCACTGCTCGAGTGGCATCTCTTATACCACTTGTTTAGTATATGGTTTGAGTGGCCCCCTGCCCTCATCCATAATTGTGCAACTTTGTATGTTTAAACAGTGCTTTTGATTTAACGCTTGTGCCCCTTTATTCATAAAGAATACTGGGGATTGTTTTTAGTAATAAATACATATATTTTTATAATATATACTTGTGTGGTGTCCTTTCATTTGATATTACAGGATTGCATGTGGTAAAACAGCTCGCTTAACACGACCTCTTAAGTTAAGCCTTTAGGCTGCTTAGTCCATGCTACCCCTAGGATAGCTTGTCTAATAAGGTTGACTTACAACCAGACACCATAAGGGATTGTTTGGTCTGATAACAGGTGGTTCCAGAATTGGAAACATCACCTATCAGGCCAAATTCTCACATTGGTGAGCAGCGGTGCGGATTTGAGCTTGCTGTTGTTTTACCATTGCAATCTTTGTATCAAATTGAAAGATCACATCAAGTACCTCTAGGTACATATAAATCAAAAGCTTAGCATATTAAGTTCTACTGAACTTAGTAGTTGTAGATTAAAGGGATTAGCACACCCTGACTACAACTCACTAGCAAGGTACAGTAGGAAAACACTTAGTGTAGGTAAGTGCACCACTTACACCTCACTAGTAGTCATGTCTGACACAGGAAAAGCCTCAGGGTCTACTCCTGTGACAGTTGACCTTACCCAGGCAACTTTCAGCTACGACAAACTAACCCGAAAGGACTTGGTTGCCTTGTGCAAATCAAGAGGGTTAAAAAGGGGCAGAAGCCCCACCTGCCAAATCCTGGTAGCCATCCTAGAGCAGGATGACTTAGAAAGGGCAAAGGAAGCTTCCCTAGAAACAGGAAATGGAGGGAACCCCCCTGTAACTGACCCCCCTCAGGAGGAAGATGAGGAAGAAGAAGAGGAGGAGGAGGACTCAGAAGTTGAGGACTTAGAAGATCAGGATCAGAGGGGTAGCCCGGTCCCAATTGCCAGGCTTAGCCAGGCCAACTTGGACCTACTGGGGAATGGAGAGGGCCAGCACCTCCCCAGCACCCACCATGGTATTCTCCCAGGCAACAGAAGAGTGAGATCTCCCTCAGGGGA
This sequence comes from Lissotriton helveticus, assembly GCF_964261635.1. Lineage (NCBI taxonomy): Eukaryota > Metazoa > Chordata > Amphibia > Caudata > Salamandridae > Lissotriton > Lissotriton helveticus. The sequence goes on along the minus strand of NC_136068.1, from coordinate 473,218,038 downwards.
CTCTCATATTTCTAGTGCCTCCAGAGAATCAGAGAGAGGCATGACTGCTTCTCAGAAAGCTGAGCATAGGGCTAGAATGAGGGCTGTCAAACTCCAAATAGAGAGAGAGGAGGTAGCCCTGAGTCAAGCTAGACCTACCTTAGCTCAAGCTAAACTTGCCTTGGCAAGAGAGCAGAAATTAAGTGGCTTAGATGCCACTGGTGGCAGCAATTTTCCAAGAGAAAAAGACAGGGGCTATGACAATAGAAACCTGACAAAAATTGTGGCCCCCTTTAAAGAAGGGGATGACATCCACAAATGGATGACTGCTCTTGAGAGAGCCTGCATGGTACAGCAGGTTCCTGAGGAACAGTGGGCTGCAATTTTATGGTACTCCTTTTCTGAGAAAGGGAGGGACAGGCTCCTCACAGTTAGACCTGAGGATGCCAAAAACTACTCTGTTTTGAAGAGTGCTCTTATTGAAGGGTTTGGCCTAACCACTGAGCAATACAGGTTGTTGTTCAGAGACACCCAAAAAGCACAGACTCAAGACTGGACTGATTTCGTTGAGTGTGCCACTAAGGCTTTGGAGGGTTGGTTGCAGGGAAGTAAAGTTTCAGACTATACAGGATTGTACAATCTTATGATGAGAGAACAGATCCTTAATAACTGCACAAACCAGCTGTTGCATCAATACCTTATTGACTCTGATCTGACCTCTCCCCAAGAATTGGGAAAGAAGGCAGACAAATGGGTCAGAACAAGGATTAAGCAGAAACCCCAGAACCAAGGTGGTGACCAGAAGAAAACAGACCAGAAGGGTGGTAATCAGAATCAGAAAGATAAAGAAAAAGACCAGAAGTCTTCAGGCCCCCAAACTAATAGTAAGGAGGGTGGTTCCCAAAATGGAAACAAGAAGAAGAAGAACAAAGGTCCCAAGACACCTTGGTGTAATACCTGCAAATCAGTTTCACACTGGGGCAGTGAGTGCACCAAGGAAAATCCAGTTCCCACCACTCCAGCTCCTAAAGCAACTGCAACCCCAAGTACAGTAAGCAGTGGTGGAACACAGTCCAAGGGTGTAGCTGGGTTGACCCTGGGTGTTGAAGTAGGATCTGGCCTAGTCAGAATCCCTACACAGGCAGTTCTCCTGTATGATGTGGACATTGAGTTGCCCACTGCAGTGAGCCCCAGTAACCTGGGCAAATACAGGCAGACTCCCTTAATTAATGAGAAACTGGCTCAAGCCTACAGGGACACATGTGCCAGTGTCACAATGGTGACACCTGACTTTGTGGACCCTGGACAGATTGTACTAGGTGAGAGCTACCTAGTAACCAATGCAAGCAACTCCACTACTTCCCATAGTGTGGCAGTTGTGAACTTCTCCTGGGGAGGGGTTGATGGCCTAAAGAAGGTTGTGGTGAGTGCAGACCTACCAGTAGACTGTCTGTTAGGCAATGATCTTGAAAGCTCAGCATGGTCAGACGTGGATGACAGGACTCATGCAGAAATGCTAGGGATTTCAGAGCATGTCCTTGCCATGACAAGGGCTCAGGCTAAGAAGTGCCTTCCTGAACCAGTGGTGGATCTTGGAACAATAGACCAACCACAACCCAAGAGAAGGAGCAAGAGAGGAAAGGCTGAGCCTTCCACCTTGCCCCAGGTTGAGGATCAAGTTTCAGAGGAAACTGATTCTGCAGTCCAAGAGGAGACTGTCTCTGAGGAGCTTGAACCTGACCAGGTTGAGTTTCTGGGGACAGGGGGACCCTCAAGGGCAGACCTGAGGCAGGCTCAATTAGATTGCCCTTCCCTTGAACCCCTCAGACAGCAGGCTGCTGCTGAGGCTGCTGGGGATGCCCAAGGTACCCATACTGTGTATTGGGATGATGGACTCCTTTACTCAGAGGCTAGAGACCCCAAGCCTGGCATGACCAGGAGGTTGGTTATACCTCTGCAGTTTAGGGGGTTCCTCCTTACCTTGGCCCATGATATTCCCCTTGCAGGACACTTAGGCCAGAACAAGACGTGGGACAGGCTTGTTTCACACTTTCACTGGCCTCACATGTCAGAAAATGTCAAGGAGTTTTGTCGCTCCTGTGTCACTTGCCAAGCCAGTGGTAAGTCAGGTGGCACAACAAAGGCCCCCCTAATACCACTACCTGTGGTGGGGGTTCCCTTTGAAAGAGTTGGAATTGATATTGTGGGTCCAATGGACCCCCAAACAGCATCTGGGAACAGATTTATACTGGTGGTAGTGGATCATGCCACCAGGTATCCAGAGGCTATTCCCCTAAGGACCACCACAGCACCTGTGGTGGCAAAAGCCCTCATTGCAGTTTTCTCAAGAGTGGGCTTTCCAAAGGAGGTACTATCAGATAGAGGCACGAATTTTATGTCTAGCTATCTGAAAGCAATGTGGAAGGAATGTGGAGTAAACTATAAGTTTACCACCCCATATCATCCACAATGCAATGGGCTTGTGGAGAGATTTAACAAGACCCTTAAAGGCATGATAAAAGGATTACCAGAGAAGCTCAGGCGGAAATGGGACATTCTTTTACCCTGCCTGCTCTTTGCTTACAGAGAGGTCCCACAGAAGGGGGTTGGCTACAGCCCTTTTGAACTTTTGTTTGGCCACCCTGTGAGAGGTCCATTGTGTTTGGTGAAAGAAGGATGGGAGTTACCTCTCAAACAACCCAAACTAGACATAGTGGACTATGTACTTGGTCTCCGCTCCAGGATGGCTGAGTACATGGAAAGAGCATCCAAAAACCTGGAGGCCAGCCAAGAATTACAGAAAGCTTGGCATGACCAAAAGGCTGTGCTGGTAGAGTTCCAACCAGGACAGAAGGTGTGGGTACTGGAGCCAGTGGCTCCAGCAGCACTCCAAGACAAATGGAGTGGACCCTATCCTATTATTGAGAAGAAGGGAGAAGTCACCTACTTGGTGGACTTTGGAACACCCAGGAGCCCTCACAGGGTAATCCATGTGAATCGCTTGAAAGCATTTGTGGACAGGGAGGACATGAGCTTGCTCATGGCCACAGATGGGGATCAGGAGGAAGAGAGTGACCCTCTCCCAGACCTGCTTTCTCAGAACCCTGATGATGGTTCAGTTGATGGAGTAGCCTTGGCAGGCAGCCTCACTGACCAGCAACAGATGGACTGCAGACAAGTTTTGCAGGCCCACAGGCATTTGTTTTCACTCACTCCCAGCCAGACTGACTGGTGTACCCATGTAGTGGACACTGGTGACAGTCTGCCTGTGAAGAATAAGATCTACAGGCAACCTGATCATGTCAGGGATTGCATCAAGGCTGAGGTGCAAAAGATGTTGGAGCTTGGAGTGATTGAGCCATCAGAGAGCCCATGGGCCAGCCCAGTAGTCCTGGTGCCAAAACCTCATACCCAAGATGGAAAGAGAGAAATGAGGTTTGGCGTGGATTACAGGGGTCTCAATGCTGTCACTAGGACAGATGCTCACCCCATTCCAAGAGCAGATGAGCTCATTGACAGATTGGCTTCTGCCAAGTTTCTGAGCACATTCGATCTGACAGCTGGCTACTGGCAAATCAGACTAGCTGAGGAGTCAAAAGCCAAAACAGCATTCTCTACCCCTAGTGGTCATTATCAGTTTGTGGTAATGCCCTTTGGTTTGAAGAATGCACCTGCCACTTTCCAAAGGTTGGTGAACCAAGTCCTTACTGGGTTGGATGACTTTTGTGCAGCATATCTAGATGATATTGCTGTCTTTAGCTCCACCTGGGAGGATCACCTGATCCACCTGAAGAGAGTTTTGGAGGCCCTGCAGAAAGCAGGCCTAACTATCAAGGCCACTAAGTGCCAGATAGGGCAGAGTAAGGTTGTATACCTGGGCCACCTATTAGGTGGAGGCCAGGTTCAGCCACTGGAGAGCAAAATCCAGGCCATACAGGACTGGGCTCCTCCAGTTACCCAGACACAAGTCAGAGCCTTCTTGGGCCTGACTGGGTATTACAGGAAGTTTGTGAAGAACTATGGGTCTATAGTGACACCATTAAATGACTTGACATCCAAGAAGATGCCAAAAAAGGTTCAGTGGACAGTTAGCTGTCAGAAGGCATTTGATGACCTGAAGAAGGCCATGTGCTCTGCACCTATCCTGAAGAGTCCTGACTACTCCAAACAGTTCATTGTACAGACAGATGCTTCTGAGTTGGGGGTGGGAGCTGTGCTCTCACAACTTAATCAAGATGGTCAAGACCAGCCTATTGCTTTCATTAGCAGGAGGCTGACTCCCAGAGAGAAACGTTGGTCAGCCATTGAGAGGGAGGCCTTTGCTGTGGTTTGGGCATTAAAGAAGTTGAGGTCCTACTTGTTTGGAACTCATTTCCTGGTGCAGACAGACCATAAGCCCCTCTTATGGCTTAATCAGATGAAGGGTGAAAATCCCAAACTGCTCAGGTGGTCCATTTCCCTACAGGGGATGGACTTTACAGTGGAGCACCGCCCAGGGACTGACCATGGTAATGCAGATGGTCTCTCCCGGTACTTCCACTTAGAACATGAAGACTTATCTGGTCAAGGTTAGTTTAATGTCCCTGCGTTTGGGGGGGGGTTGTGTAGGAGAGTAGGGTCTGCTATCCTATGGTCACCCCAAATTTTTGCTTTTTGCTTCACTGGTTTTCGACTACTGAGGCTGTGGGCCTGCTGATCAGACCCCCAGCCTGCTGTTCTCTCACTAAATTACTGACACATGTGCTATAGGCACATACCACAATTGGAAATGGACTCCTTGTCAGCCCCTGTATAATGCACTATAGGTGCCCAGGGCATAGGGGCCACCAAGGCCTACCAGGGGCTGCAGCATATCTTTTGCCACCCCTGGCTGGTTCTTAAATTGACACAACTGGCTGATCACTCAGCTGGGGTAAGGTGGTGTAATCACCCCTTGCTTAGATATAGTATACCTATATCTAAACCTATATCTGAACACATGTAAACCTGTGAGCCACTCCTATAGAAGGCCTCATCAATCCTGGAGGCAGAGTGCGTGGTTTTATGTGAGATGGAGCTCTAGCATGAGCTGAGCCTGTCTGCAGCTGTCGGGAACAACTCCCTAAGCTGTTTCAGGATAATGCCATACCATATACTCTTAAGTGCCTTATAATCCTCGTGGTTAAATAGCAACTTTGGTTTGGCTTTATCAAAACATGTCGTGTAAGGTGTCATACGATTTGGAATACTATCCCCTCGCCAGTTCTGGCGACGGGGATAGCATTCCACCCCTCTAGAGGGGTAGGACATGTTGCTTTACCTAAATGCGGTTAATTTCTCCAAAGACCTTAGATCCACAAAATGGATGCCTCTGCCACAGACAAATGTCTGGACCCCTGCAGTTGACCAAAACTCAACCAAATGGGTCCTGGACAAAGGGTTTCCTGTCACAGGAGGGTGTCACCGCCCTCCAGACAGGAGATAGTGGATTGTAGCAGGGAGGTTTGAAAGAAACCAGACACTGCTTGGGGCGCACAAGGCTGCCCCTTGCATAATCCGGCCAAACCGGTTCTGGGGCACTCCAGCCCTCGTGCCAGGGCGGCCTGGATCAAAGGAAGGGGGTGTATCCACCCACTTCCTGGGTCCCACCCATAGGGGGGGACCTAGCAGGTAATCACGCCCCCCAGATTCGAATAAGAGTGGGAGCAGTGCCAATGCACATCAGATTTCCTGGAAGAAACATTTGAAACGAAATTCTGGACCCTTCGCCCTCCATCTCAACGTGGAAGCCCGAAGAATCTCCCTTGTGGTCAAGGAGTGACCACCCTGCAGCAGCAGGCACCATCCAGCCCTCGACATCTACTTAGTTGCAGTTCCCGCCGGAACTCGAGCAACTGAGATCGACGAGATTAAGCCTGCCTGCCTTCCAACAGCCCGATCCACAGTCCCTGTAAAGCTGAGACCCGTGGAGGCGACCGGAAGCGTGGGGCACGCCATCTTGAATTGACCACGAGACACTGACCGTGCAGCCCACGAGTGACCCTCGAAGCTGTGCACCGGGGTTTGAGAAGCCCCCACCCTGAGCTACTCCTGAGCCGAAGTTCAGCCCTCCACACTCGACGAGTGCTGCGTGGGGCCCTTCTGCTCCATTTGGCTCAACGCGTTGGCCCGGTCACTTGCCAGCTGGCTAGTGGTCCCTGTGCCGACGAAACTACAAAGAAGACTCGTGAATCTGGTTGCTCCAGATCCACACCAGCTCCCCTGAAAAGGAGCCCCGACTCTGACCTTCCTGGTCCGAGTGAGAAGCAATCTTCCGATCCCGCGTGGATTGCTCTTGCCAAGTGTTGTTTGCTCCAAACTTGAAGCTGACTGCACCGACGGTGAGAGCCTGCGTAGGACAGATCGTGACCTGCTCCTGGATGTCGCAGATGCCCCAGAGCCCACGTGAAAGTGGAGAGAAGCTCCTCAACGACCACCTGATTGCGCCCGACATTGCCTGGTTCCGTCCTGGTTCCACCCTGGTCACTGCTGAGTGACCCAGACTCTGTCCCCTCTGCTTTCAGGTACCCTTCGACTTGAGTCCACCCTTGGACTCCACCGGACACTTCATCTTCAACCCGCCTGCAGCCCTTTCAGCTTCAAGCACCAAGAGCCTGCGTGTCAAAACCCGACGCAACTTCGACCCTGTGCACCCACTTCCTGTGGGTGAGGTAACTTTGCTCCGCCGGTGTTCCCACACTGGTGCACACCTCTAGGGTCTGTGTGTTAAGTTTTGTTCCTCTAGGTTCAGCGGAAGTGTCCTTTAACTTTAACTTTACAACTTTTACGCACCATTGGTTAACATTGGTGCGTGCGTGCGCTTTCCGCACATCTCCCGAATCCCGAGGGCCATTCCCGAATTCAGCATTGCTTGTCCTGACTGCTCCCAGCGATTCCCTAGGCTCTAGGCCTCACCACTGCTCGAGTGGCATCTCTTATACCACTTGTTTAGTATATGGGTTGAGTGGCCCCCTGCCCTCATCCATAATTGTGCAACTTTGTATGTTTAAACAGTGCTTTTGATTTAACGCTTGTGCCCCTTTATTCATAAAGAATACTGGGGATTGTTTTTAGTAATAAATACATATATTTTTATAATATATACTTGTGTGGTGTCCTTTCATTTGGTACTACAGGATTGTATGTGGTAAAACAGCTCGCTTAACACGACCTCTTAAGTTAAGCCTTTAGGCTGCTTAGTCCATGCTACCCCTAGGATAGCTTGTCTAATAAGGTTGACTTACAACCAGACACCATAAGGGATTGTTTGGTCTGATAACAGGTGGTTCCAGAATTGGAAACATCACCCATCAGGCCAACTTCTCACAGTTGCCATAGTGCTTGGGAGCACTGTATTTACCCTCCAAGCGCCTGAAAGTCCTTTCTTTCCCCTCCTAGCGCAAGGAGCGCTTTTATTCGGCCTCTAGCGCTTGAAAGCGCTGTGTTGTTCCCTAGCGCTCGGAGCGCTTTATTTTTACTTTTGCCCGTATTTTCAGCATGGTTTCATGTATGGGTGCCACCCCGTTTGTCTGCCCCATTGGCGAGTGCCTACCTCGCTGTGACGTTGGTTCTGCCTACGGAGGGTGCCACCCCTCATTTGCCGACCTGGAAATCACCGCCGCGGCCCGAGCGCCGCAAAACAGGAAGTCAGGCACTATGGTGCCTGACGCGGGGCGGGACTTCCGGTTTTGCGGAGGAAGTCCCGCCCGCCGCCGCGCTGGGATTGGCCAGCGCCGTCAGGGAGACTGAGCCTGGAGCTGAGTCCCGGTCCCGAGATGGGGGACCGGGTGAAGACGAAGGAGAGAGCGGGCGGGGCTCCCATGAGGTGAGGGAGAGCCCCGCTCCTGCCAGAAGATGCCTGATGTCTGCCGAGGCCCCCGTGAGCGAGGGAGAGCCCCGGCAGACTGCTGAAAGAAGATGGTGTCCCCCGCCGCCTCCGGAGAGCAGCCGGTGAGTAGAGCTGCCCGGGGGGGCGGGGGGGAGCGGGAGACCTGGTCGGTGCTTCCTTTCCAGGGCAGCCCCGCTTGATAGAGGGCTGCCCCAACGGTTGTCCACTGCAGAGCCCCAGTGAAGGGGGCCCTATGTTGTCGGTGCCTTCAAGGCACAGTCCTAATGCACTGAGCGGCCCCCGATGGTAGCGGGCCGCTCCCACATTTCGGGGCATCAGTATTTAGGAGCCCGTTAATTCTAGAGCCAGAGGGCTCCAACGATGGGCCAGTGTTTGTGCCTAGTAGGCTCCCAGCTTGCGCAGCATTTGTGGTGGAGGAGCCAGAGTGCTCCAAGGGGCCCAGTTCTTCAAGAGCCTAGAGGGCTCCCACGTCTTGGCGCATCTTTGTCCCAGAGGGCTAGTAAGAGCCATGTCGCAGTTCTGTTTTCAGCTGCCCAGCAATTAGTGGGCAGCTGCACCGTTTAGGTCTCTCTCTTTTAGGGACAGGTACTTTGGACTTTAGGAGTGAGGCGCACTCCTTCATCCCTGGCCTTTCCCCAGCTGCGCAGCACTTAGTGCCAGCTGCAGCGTTTAGGCCCCCTGTCCTGTCCCTCAGCTGCCCAGCAAGTAGTGGGCAGCTGCTACGTTTAGGTTCTGGCGCAAGTGGCGCAACCTGGACCCTGGACTTTGATGTAAGTTCATGTTAATGTGATTTCTGCAAAGTGCTCTTTGCTGCACCGCTGAATGTGTCGCTAATACATCATGTGCCTTGTTTCTCTTACACCTCTGAATGAATGTTATGCATTGCATCATGTGTTTTGTCCCCAGGTCTATGCCCCTACTTGTATTGTGATACTGAGGTGGTTGTTCTTGCTAGTGCAGGTGGTGCTAGTAAGGTCCTGGTTCCCTGCGTGACCTGTTCCTAGGGTGGTTAGGATTGCGTAGGGGGGACTTACCAGTTACCAGTGGGTACTGGTTGTGTGCTTTATGTCCTATTTTGTGTTACAGTGATTTTCTGTTATAAGTGATCCCAAGGGCTTGATACTAAGCTTGCCCCCTGACCAGAGTCCCAGGACCAGTGGACTCTATGGTGCCTTCCCTGCCAAATTGATGGGACTTGTCTGATCTCCCTGGGCCCCTGGGGCCTCGCTGAAGTGTGCCTCGCTCGTTCCCCTCGGCAGCTCGTGCCGGCAGCCCATCCAAGCCTCAAGCAGCGCCGCTCTCCCCTGAGCCGCGCCGCTTCGCTGGGTCGCCCGCATCCTGCCTCCCCCTCCTCTTCTGAGCCGCACACATTGGTCGCCCCAGAGAAACGCTTGTACCGTGCCGGCAGCCCGTCCAAGCCTCAAGCAGCGCCGCTCTCCCCTGAGCCGCGCCGCTTCGCTGGGTCGCCCGCTCAAGCTTACTAAGGAGGTCACTCGCATTATCCCGTGCAACCAGGACGGAAGGTACTGTCTGATAGGCTATGTTCTAAGTTCTAGGCCTACAAGTATTGTATTGTTACTTCTAAAAGTGCTGATTCCTGACAGTGGTCCAGGTGGCCCTGTCTTGTAAATAATCCCTTGTAAATTCTGCCCGTGCCTCTGGCACATTGTAAAGTGTGTTTTATCTAATGTGTTTTGGTGTAATACAAAGGCTATTTTTATATAAACCTTGTGTGGAGTTTCCTTTATGGTGGGCCTTTGGGTGTTGTTGCTGGGGTGCGTGCGCAAATACTTAACTTACATCGCCTCCAAGTTTAGCCTTGCTGCTCGCGCCACGTTACCTAGAGGGTGAGTAGGGGTTATCTTGGCGTGTAACTCCCTTGCCCTGACTTGGGAGTGGTGGTCTCTGACTGACTTTGGCGAAAGCCCTGGCCAGCCAGGGATCCCATTTCCAACAGTGGTGATGGTGATCGTGGTGGTGGTGGTGATGGTGGTGGGGGTGGTGGTGGTGGTGGTGGTGATGGTGATCGTGGTGGTGGTGATGGTGATCGTGGTGGTGGTGATTGTGGTGGTGGTGGTGGTGATGGTGATCGTGGTGGTGGTGATGGTGATGGTGATCGTGGTGGTGGTGGTGGTGATCGTGGTGGTGGTGATGGTGATCGTGGTGGTGGTGGTGGTGATGGTGGTGATGGTGATCGTGGTGGTGGTGGTGGTGATGGTGATCGTGGTGGTGATCGTGGTGGTGGTGATGGTGATGGTGATCGTGGTGGTGGTGATGGTGATCGTGGTGGTGGTGATGGTGATCGTGGTGGTGGTGATTGTGGTGGTGGTGATGGTGATGGTGATCGTGGTGGTGGTGATGGTGATGGTGATCGTGGTGGTGGTGGTGGTGATGGTGATCGTGGTGATGGTGATGGTGATCGTGGTGGTGGTGGTGGTGATCGTGGTGGTGGTGATGGTGATCGTGGTGGTGGTGATGGTGATCGTGGTGGTGGTGGTGGTGATGGTGATGGTGATCGTGGTGGGGGTGGTGGTGGTGGTGATGGTGGTGGTGATCGTGGTGGTGGTGATGGTGATTGTGGTGGTGGTGATGGTGGTGGTGGTGGTGATGGTGATGGTGATCGTGGTGGTGGTGATGGTGATGGTGATCGTGGTGGTGGTGGTGATGGTGATCGTGGTGGTGGTGATTGTGGTGGTGGTGGTGGTGATGGTGATGGTGATCGTGGTGGTGGTGGTGGTGATGGTGGTGGTGGTGGTGATGGTGATCGTGGTGGTGGTGATGGTGATGGTGATTGTGGTGGTGGTGATTGTGGTGGTGGTGGTGGTGGTGATGGTGATGGTGATCGTGGTGATGGTGATGGTGATCGTGGTGGTGGTGGTGGTGATCGTGGTGGTGGTGATCGTGGTGGTGGTGGTGGTGATGGTGATCGTGGTGATGGTGGTGGTGGTGGTGATCGTGGTGGTGGTGATTGTGGTGGTGGTGGTGGTGGTGATGGTGATGGTGATCGTGGTGGTGGTGATGGTGATCGTGGTGATGGTGATGGTGATCGTGGTGGTGGTGGTGGTGATGGTGATCGTGGTGATTGTGGTGGTGGTGGTGGTGGTGGTGGTGATGGTGATCGTGGTGGTGGTGGTGATGGTGATGGTGATCGTGGTGGTGGTGATGGTGATCGTGGTAATGGTGATGGTGATCGTGGTGGTGGTGGTGGTGATGGTGATCGTGGTGATGGTGATGGTGATGGTGGTGGTGGTGGTGATGGTGATGGTGATCGTGGTGGTGGATATGGTGATCGTGGTGGTGGTGATTGTGGTGGTGGTGGTCATGATGGTGATCGTGGTGGTGATCGTGGTGGTGGTGGTGATGGTGATGGTGGTGGTGATGGTGATCGTGGTGGTGGTGGTGATCGTGGTGGGGGTGGTGGTGGTGGTGATGGTGATCGTGGTGATCGTGGTGGTGGTGGTGGTGGTGATCGTGGTGGTGGTGGTGGTGATGGTGATCGTGGTGGTGGTGGTGGTGGTGATCGTGGTGGTGGTGATGGTGATCGTGGTGGTGGTGATTGTGGTGGTGATGGTGATGGTGATCGTGGTGGTGGTGGTGATGGTGATCGTGGTGATGGTGATGGTGATCGTGGTGGTGGTGGTGGTGATGGTGATCGTGGTGGTGATCGTGGTGGTGGTGATGGTGATGGTGATCGTGGTGGTGGTGATGGTGATCGTGGTGGTGGTGATTGTGGTGGTGGTGGTGGTGGTGATGGTGATGGTGATCATGGTGGTGGTGGTGGTGATGGTGATCGTGGTGATGGTGATGGTGATCGTGGTGGTGGTGGTGGTGATCGTGGTGGTGGTGATTGTGGTGGTGGTGGTGGTGGGGGTGGTGGTGGTGGTGATGGTGATGGTGATCGTGGTGGTGGTGATTGTGATCGTGGTGATGGTGATGGTGATCGTGGTGGTGGTGATGGTGATCGTGGTGGTGGTGATTGTGGTGGTGGTGGTGGTGGTGGTGGTGATGGTGATGGTGATCGTGGTGATGGTGATGGTGATCGTGGTGGTGGTGGTGGTGATCGTGGTGGTGGTGATTGTGGTGGTGGTGGGGGTGGTGGTGGTGGTGATGGTGATGGTGATCGTGGTGGTGGTGATTGTGGTGGTGGTGGTGGTGATGGTGATGGTGATCGTGGTGGTGGTGATGGTGATGGTGATCGTGGTGATGGTGATGGTGATTGTGGTGGTGGTGGTGGTGATGGTGGTGGTGGTGATGGTGATGGTGATCGTGGTGGTGGTGGTGGTGATGGTGATCGTGGTGGTGGTGATGGTGATCGTGGTGGTGGTGATTGTGGTGGTGGTGGTGGTGGTGGTGATGGTGATTGTGATCGTGGTGGTGGTGATTGTGGTGGTGGTGGTGGTGGTGGTGATGGTGATGGTGATCGTGGTGGTGGTGGTGGTGATGGTGATCGTGGTGATGGTGATGGTGATCGTGGTGGTGGTGGTGATGATGGTGATCGTGGTGGTGATCGTGGTGGTGGTGATGGTGATCGTGGTGGTGGTGGTGGTGATGGTGATCGTGGTGGTGGTGGTGGTGATCGTGGTGGTGGTGATGGTGATCGTGGTGGTGGTGATTGTGGTGGTGGTGGTGGTGGTGGTGGTGGTGATGGTGATGGTGATCGTGGTGGTGGTGGTGGTGATGGTGATCGTGGTGGTGATCGTGGTGGTGGTGATGGTGATCGTGGTGGTGATCGTGGTGGTGGTGATGGTGATGGTGATCGTGGTGGTGGTGATGGTGATCGTGGTGGTGGTGGTGGTGATGGTGATCGTGGTGGTGGTGATTGTGGTGGTGGTGGTGGTGGTGATGGTGATGGTGATCGTGGTGGTGGTGGTGGTGATGGTGATCGTGGTGGTGGTGATTGTGGTGGTGGTGGTGGTGATCGTGGTGGTGGTGATGTGGTGGTGGTGGGGGTGGTGGTGGTGGTGATGGGGATCGTGGTGGTGGTGGTGGTGGTGGTGGTGATGGTGATGGTGATCGTGGTGGTGGTGGTGATGGTGATCGTGGTGATGGTGATGGTGATCGTGGTGGTGGTGGTGGTGATGGTGATCGTGGTGGTGGTGATTGTGGTGGTGGTGGTGGTGATGGTGATGGTGATCGTGGTGGTGGTGGTGGTGATGGTGGTGGTGGTGGTGATGGTGATCGTGGTGGTGGTGATGGTGATGGTGATTGCGGTGGTGGTGATTGTGGTGGTGGTGGTGGTGGTGGTGATGGTGATGGTGATCGTGGTGATGGTGATGGTGATCGTGGTGGTGGTGGTGGTGATCGTGGTGGTGGTGATCGTGGTGGTGGTGGTGGTGATGGTGATCGTGGTGATGGTGGTGGTGGTGGTGATCGTGGTGGTGGTGATTGTGGTGGTGGTGGTGGTGGTGATGGTGATGGTGATCGTGGTGGTGGTGATGGTGATCGTGGTGATGGTGATGGTGATCGTGGTGGTGGTGGTGGTGATGGTGATCGTGGTGATTGTGGTGGTGGTGGTGGTGGTGATGGTGATCGTGGTGGTGGTGGTGATGGTGATGGTGATCGTGGTGGTGGTGATGGTGATCGTGGTAATGGTGATGGTGATCGTGGTGGTGGTGGTGGTGATGGTGATCGTGGTGATGGTGATGGTGGTGGTGGTGGTGATGGTGATGGTGATCGTGGTGGTGGATATGGTGATCGTGGTGGTGGTGATTGTGGTGGTGGTGGTCGTGATGGTGATCGTGGTGGTGATCGTGGTGGTGGTGGTGATGGTGATGGTGGTGGTGATGGTGATCGTGGTGGTGGTGGTGATCGTGGTGGGGGTGGTGGTGGTGGTGATGGTGATCGTGGTGATCGTGGTGGTGGTGGTGGTGGTGATCGTGGTGGTGGTGGTGGTGATGGTGATCGTGGTGGTGGTGGTGGTGGTGATCGTGGTGGTGGTGATGGTGATCGTGGTGGTGGTGATTGTGGTGGTGATGGTGATGGTGATCGTGGTGGTGGTGGTGATGGTGATCGTGGTGATGGTGATGGTGATCGTGGTGGTGGTGGTGGTGATGGTGATCGTGGTGGTGATCGTGGTGGTGGTGATGGTGATGGTGATCGTGGTGGTGGTGATGGTGATCGTGGTGGTGGTGATTGTGGTGGTGGTGGTGGTGGTGATGGTGATGGTGATCGTGGTGGTGGTGGTGGTGATGGTGATCGTGGTGATGGTGATGGTGATCGTGGTGGTGGTGGTGGTGATCGTGGTGGTGGTGATTGTGGTGGTGGTGGTGGTGGGGGTGGTGGTGGTGGTGATGGTGATGGTGATCGTGGTGGTGGTGATTGTGATCGTGGTGATGGTGATGGTGATGGTGATTGTGGTGGTGGTGATGGTGATCGTGGTGGTGGTGATTGTGGTGGTGGTGGTGGTGGTGGTGGTGATGGTGATGGTGATCGTGGTGATGGTGATGGTGATCGTGGTGGTGGTGATCGTGGTGGTGGTGATTGTGGTGGTGGTGGGGGTGGTGGTGGTGGTGATGGTGATGGTGATCGTGGTGGTGGTGATGGTGATGGTGATCGTGGTGGTGGTGATGGTGATGGTGATCGTGGTGATGGTGATGGTGATTGTGGTGGTGGTGGTGGTGATGGTGGTGATGGTGATGGTGATCGTGGTGGTGGTGGTGGTGATGGTGATCGTGGTGGTGGTGATGGTGATCGTGGTGGTGGTGATTGTGGTGGTGGTGGTGGTGGTGGTGATGGTGATTGTGATCGTGGTGGTGGTGATTGTGGTGGTGGTGGTGGTGGTGGTGATGGTGATGGTGATCGTGGTGGTGGTGGTGGTGATGGTGATCGTGGTGATGGTGATGGTGATCGTGGTGGTGGTGGTGATGATGGTGATCGTGGTGGTGATCGTGGTGGTGGTGATGGTGATGGTGATCGTGGTGGTGGTGGTGGTGATGGTGATCGTGGTGGTGGTGGTGGTGATCGTGGTGGTGGTGATGGTGATCGTGGTGGTGGTGATTGTGGTGGTGGTGGTGGTGGTGGTGATGGTGATGGTGATCGTGGTGGTGGTGGTGGTGATGGTGATCGTGGTGGTGATCGTGGTGGTGGTGATGGTGATCGTGGTGGTGATCGTGGTGGTGGTGATGGTGATGGTGATCGTGGTGGTGGTGATGGTGATCGTGGTGGTGGTGGTGGTGATGGTGATCGTGGTGGTGGTGATTGTGGTGGTGGTGGTGGTGGTGATGGTGATGGTGATCGTGGTGGTGGTGGTGGTGATGGTGATCGTGGTGGTGGTGATTGTGGTGGTGGTGGTGATGATCGTGGTGGTGGTGATTGTGGTGGTGGTGGGGGTGGTGGTGGTGGTGATGGGGCTCGTGGTGGTGGTGGTGGTGGTGGTGGTGATGGTGATGGTGATCGTGGTGGTGGTGGTGATGGTGATCGTGGTGATGGTGATGTGATCGTGGTGGTGGTGGTGGTGATGGTGATCGTGGTGATGGTGATGGTGATCGTTGTGGTGGTGATTGTGGTGGTGGTGGTGGTGATGGTGATGGTGATCGTGGTGATGGTGATGGTGATGGTGATCGTGGTGGTGGTGATGGTGATCGTGGTGGTGATCGTGGTGGTGGTGATGGTGATGGTGATCGTGGTGGTGGTGATGGTGATCGTGGTGGTGGTGATTGTGGTGGTGGTGGTGGTGGTGATGGTGATGGTAATCGTGGTGGTGGTGGTGGTGATGGTGATCGTGGTGGTGGTGATTGTGGTGGTGGTGGTGGTGATCGTGGTGGTGGTGATTGTGGTGGGGGTGGTGGTGGTGATCGTGGTGGTGGTGATTGTGGTGGTGGTGGTGGTGGTGATGGTGATGGTGATCGTGGTGGTGGTGGTGGTGATGGTGATCGTGGTGATGGTGATCGTGGTGGTGGTGATGGTGATCGTGGTGATGGTGATGGTGATCGTGGTGGTGGTGATTGTGGTTGTGGTGGTGGTGATGGTGATGGTGATCGTGGTGATGGTGATGGTGATGGTGGTGGTGGTGGTGATCGTGGTGGTGGTGATGGTGATGGTGATGGTGGTGATGGTGATCATGGTGGTGGTGGTGGTGATGGTGATTGTGGTGGTGGTGATGGTGATCGTGGTGATTGTGGTGGTGGTGTTGGTGGTGGTGAGGGTGATCGTGGTGGTGGTGGTGGTGATGGTGATCGTGGTGGTGGTGATGGTGATCGTGGTGGTGGTGGTGGTGATGGTGATCGTGGTGATGGTGATCGTGGTGGTGGTGGTGGTGATGGTGATTGTGGTGGTGATCGTGGTGGTGGTGATGGTGATGGTGATCGTGGTGGTGGTGGTGGTGATGGTGATCGTGGTGGTGGTGGTGATCGTGGTGGTGGTGATGGTGATCGTGGTGGTGGTGATTGTGGTGGTGGTGGTGATCGTGGTGGTGGTGATCGTGGTGGTGGTGGTGATGGTGATCGTGGTGGTAGTGGTGGTGATGGTGATCGTGGTGGTGGTGGTGATCGTGGTGGTGGTGGTGGTGGTTATCGTGGTGGTGATCGTGGTGGTGGTGATGGTGATGGTGATCGTGGTGGTGGTGGTGGTGATGGTGATGGTGGTGGTGGTGGTGGTGATCGTGGTGGTGGTGATTGTGGTGGTGATCGTGGTGGGGGTGGTGGTGGTGGTGATGGTGGTGGTGGTGGTGATGGTGATGGTGATCGTGGTGGTGGTGATGGTGATCGTGGTGGTGGTGATTGTGGTGGTGGTGGTGGTGGTGGTGATGGTGATCGTGGTGGGGGTGGTGGTGGTGGTGATGGTGGTGGTGGTGGTGATGGTGATGGTGATCGTGGTGGTGGTGATTGTGATCGTGGTGGTGGTGATTGTGGGGGTGGTGGTGGTGATGGTGATGGTGATCGTGGTGGGGTGGTGGTGGTGGTGATGGTGGTGGTGGTGGTGATGGTGATGGTGATCGTGGTGGTGGTCATGGTGATGGTGATCGTGGTGGTGGTGATGGTGATCGTGGTGGTGGTGATTGTGGTGGTGGTGGTGGTGATGGTGATCGTGGTGGGGGTGGTGGTGGTGGTGATGGTGGTGGTGATCGTGGTGGTGGTGATGGTGATGGTGATCATGGTGGTGGTGATGGTGATGGTGATCGTGGTGGGGGTGATTGTGGTGGTGGTGGTGGTTGTGGTGATGGTGATGGTGATCGTGGTGATGGTGATGGTGATCGTGGTGGTGGTGATGGTGATCGTGGTGGTGGTGATGGTGATCGTGGTGGTGGTGGTGGTGATGGTGATGGTGATCGTGGTGGTGGTGGTGGTGATGGTGATCGTGGTGGTGGTGATGGTGATGGTGATCGTGGTGGTGGTGATGGTGATCGTGGTGGTGGTGATGTGGTGGTGGTGGGGGTGGTGGTGGTGGTGATGGGGATCGTGGTGGTGGTGGTGGTGGTGGTGGTGATGGTGATGGTGATCGTGGTGGTGGTGGTGGTGATGGTGATCGTGGTGGTGGTGATTGTGGTGGTGGTGGTGGTGATGGTGATGGTGATCGTGGTGGTGGTGGTGGTGATGGTGGTGGTGGTGGTGATGGTGATCGTGGTGGTGGTGATGGTGATGGTGATTGCGGTGGTGGTGATTGTGGTGGTGGTGGTGGTGGTGGTGGTGATGGTGATGGTGATCGTGGTGATGGTGATGGTGATCGTGGTGGTGGTGGTGGTGATCGTGGTGGTGGTGATCGTGGTGGTGGTGGTGGTGATGGTGATCGTGGTGATGGTGGTGGTGGTGGTGATCGTGGTGGTGGTGATTGTGGTGGTGGTGGTGGTGGTGATGGTGATGGTGATCGTGGTGGTGGTGATGGTGATCGTGGTGATGGTGATGGTGATCGTGGTGGTGGTGGTGGTGATGGTGATCGTGGTGATTGTGGTGGTGGTGGTGGTGGTGATGGTGATCGTGGTGGTGGTGGTGATGGTGATGGTGATCGTGGTGGTGGTGATGGTGATCGTGGTAATGGTGATGGTGATCGTGGTGGTGGTGGTGGTGATGGTGATCGTGGTGATGGTGATGGTGATGGTGGTGGTGGTGGTGATGGTGATGGTGATCGTGGTGGTGGATATGGTGATCGTGGTGGTGGTGATTGTGGTGGTGGTGGTCGTGATGGTGATCGTGGTGGTGATCGTGGTGGTGGTGGTGATGGTGATGGTGGTGGTGATGGTGATCGTGGTGGTGGTGGTGATCGTGGTGGGGGTGGTGGTGGTGGTGATGGTGATCGTGGTGATCGTGGTGGTGGTGGTGGTGGTGATCGTGGTGGTGGTGGTGGTGATGGTGATCGTGGTGGTGGTGGTGGTGGTGATCGTGGTGGTGGTGATGGTGATCGTGGTGGTGGTGATTGTGGTGGTGATGGTGATGGTGATCGTGGTGGTGGTGGTGATGGTGATCGTGGTGATGGTGATGGTGATCGTGGTGGTGGTGGTGGTGATGGTGATCGTGGTGGTGATCGTGGTGGTGGTGATGGTGATGGTGATCGTGGTGGTGGTGATGGTGATCGTGGTGGTGGTGATTGTGGTGGTGGTGGTGGTGGTGATGGTGATGGTGATCGTGGTGGTGGTGGTGGTGATGGTGATCGTGGTGATGGTGATGGTGATCGTGGTGGTGGTGGTGGTGATCGTGGTGGTGGTGATTGTGGTGGTGGTGGTGGTGGGGGTGGTGGTGGTGGTGATGGTGATGGTGATCGTGGTGGTGGTGATTGTGATCGTGGTGATGGTGATGGTGATGGTGATTGTGGTGGTGGTGATGGTGATCGTGGTGGTGGTGATTGTGGTGGTGGTGGTGGTGGTGGTGGTGATGGTGATGGTGATCGTGGTGATGGTGATGGTGATCGTGGTGGTGGTGATCGTGGTGGTGGTGATTGTGGTGGTGGTGGGGGTGGTGGTGGTGGTGATGGTGATGGTGATCGTGGTGGTGGTGATGGTGATGGTGATCGTGGTGGTGGTGATGGTGATGGTGATCGTGGTGATGGTGATGGTGATTGTGGTGGTGGTGGTGGTGATGGTGGTGATGGTGATGGTGATCGTGGTGGTGGTGGTGGTGATGGTGATCGTGGTGGTGGTGATGGTGATCGTGGTGGTGGTGATTGTGGTGGTGGTGGTGGTGGTGGTGATGGTGATTGTGATCGTGGTGGTGGTGATTGTGGTGGTGGTGGTGGTGGTGGTGATGGTGATGGTGATCGTGGTGGTGGTGGTGGTGATGGTGATCGTGGTGATGGTGATGGTGATCGTGGTGGTGGTGGTGATGATGGTGATCATGGTGGTGATCGTGGTGGTGGTGATGGTGATGGTGATCGTGGTGGTGGTGGTGGTGATGGTGATCGTGGTGGTGGTGGTGGTGATCGTGGTGGTGGTGATGGTGATCGTGGTGGTGGTGATTGTGGTGGTGGTGGTGGTGGTGGTGATGGTGATGGTGATCGTGGTGGTGGTGGTGGTGATGGTGATCGTGGTGGTGATCGTGGTGGTGGTGATGGTGATCGTGGTGGTGATCGTGGTGGTGGTGATGGTGATGGTGATCGTGGTGGTGGTGATGGTGATCGTGGTGGTGGTGGTGGTGATGGTGATCGTGGTGGTGGTGATTGTGGTGGTGGTGGTGGTGGTGATGGGGATGGTGATCGTGGTGGTGGTGGTGGTGATGGTGATCGTGGTGGTGGTGATTGTGGTGGTGGTGGTGATGATCGTGGTGGTGGTGATTGTGGTGGTGGTGGGGGTGGTGGTGGTGGTGATGGGGCTCGTGGTGGTGGTGGTGGTGGTGGTGGTGATGGTGATGGTGATCGTGGTGGTGGTGGTGATGGTGATCGTGGTGATGGTGATGTGATCGTGGTGGTGGTGGTGGTGATGGTGATCGTGGTGATGGTGATGGTGATCGTTGTGGTGGTGATTGTGGTGGTGGTGGTGGTGATGGTGATGGTGATCGTGGTGATGGTGATGGTGATGGTGATCGTGGTGGTGGTGATGGTGATCGTGGTGGTGATCGTGGTGGTGGTGATGGTGATGGTGATCGTGGTGGTGGTGATGGTGATCGTGGTGGTGGTGATTGTGGTGGTGGTGGTGGTGGTGATGGTGATGGTAATCGTGGTGGTGGTGGTGGTGATGGTGATCGTGGTGGTGGTGATTGTGGTGGTGGTGGTGGTGATCGTGGTGGTGGTGATTGTGGTGGGGGTGGTGGTGGTGATCGTGGTGGTGGTGATTGTGGTGGTGGTGGTGGTGGTGATGGTGATGGTGATCGTGGTGGTGGTGGTGGTGATGGTGATCGTGGTGATGGTGATCGTGGTGGTGGTGATGGTGATCGTGGTGATGGTGATGGTGATCGTGGTGGTGGTGATTGTGGTTGTGGTGGTGGTGATGGTGATGGTGATCGTGGTGATGGTGATGGTGATGGTGGTGGTGGTGGTGATCGTGGTGGTGGTGATGGTGATGGTGATGGTGGTGATGGTGATCATGGTGGTGGTGGTGGTGATGGTGATCGTGGTGGTGGTGATGGTGATCGTGGTGATTGTGGTGGTGGTGTTGGTGGTGGTGATGGTGATCGTGGTGGTGGTGGTGGTGATGGTGATCGTGGTGGTGGTGATGGTGATCGTGGTGGTGGTGGTGGTGATGGTGATCGTGGTGATGGTGATCGTGGTGGTGGTGGTGGTGATGGTGATTGTGGTGGTGATCGTGGTGGTGGTGATGGTGATGGTGATCGTGGTGGTGGTGGTGGTGATGGTGATCGTGGTGGTGGTGGTGATCGTGGTGGTGGTGATGGTGATCGTGGTGGTGGTGATTGTGGTGGTGGTGGTGATCGTGGTGGTGGTGATCGTGGTGGTGGTGGTGATGGTGATCGTGGTGGTAGTGGTGGTGATGGTGATCGTGGTGGTGGTGGTGATCGTGGTGGTGGTGGTGGTGGTTATCGTGGTGGTGATCGTGGTGGTGGTGATGGTGATGGTGATCGTGGTGGTGGTGGTGGTGATGGTGATGGTGGTGGTGGTGGTGGTGATCGTGGTGGTGGTGATTGTGGTTGTGATCGTGGTGGGGGTGGTGGTGGTGGTGATGGTGGTGGTGGTGGTGATGGTGATGGTGATCGTGGTGGTGGTGATGGTGATCGTGGTGGTGGTGATTGTGGTGGTGGTGGTGGTGGTGGTGATGGTGATCGTGGTGGGGGTGGTGGTGGTGGTGATGGTGGTGGTGGTGGTGATGGTGATGGTGATCGTGGTGGTGGTGATTGTGATCGTGGTGGTGGTGATTGTGGGGGTGGTGGTGGTGATGGTGATGGTGATCGTGGTGGGGTGGTGGTGGTGGTGATGGTGGTGGTGGTGGTGATGGTGATGGTGATCGTGGTGGTGGTCATGGTGATGGTGATCGTGGTGGTGGTGATGGTGATCGTGGTGGTGGTGATTGTGGTGGTGGTGGTGGTGATGGTGATCGTGGTGGGGGTGGTGGTGGTGGTGATGGTGGTGGTGATCGTGGTGGTGGTGATGGTGATGGTGATCATGGTGGTGGTGATGGTGATGGTGATCGTGGTGGGGGTGATTGTGGTGGTGGTGGTGGTGGTGGTTGTGGTGATGGTGATGGTGATCGTGGTGATGGTGATGGTGATCGTGGTGGTGGTGATGGTGATCGTGGTGGTGGTGATGGTGATCGTGGTGGTGGTGGTGGTGATGGTGATGGTGATCGTGGTGGTGGTGGTGGTGATGGTGATCGTGGTGGTGGTGATGGTGATGTGATCGTGGTGGTGGTGATGGTGATCGTGGTGGTGGTGATTGTGGTGGTGGTGGTGGTGATGGTGATCGTGGTGGTGGTGATGGTGATGGTGATCGTGGTGGTGGTGATGGTGATCGTGGTGGTGGTGGTGGTGATGGTGGTGATGGTGATGGTGATCGTGGTGGTGGTGGTGGTGATGGTGATCGTGGTGATGGTGATGGTGATCGTGGTGGTGGTGGTGATGGTGATCGTGGTGGTGGTGATGGTGATCGTGGTGGTGGTGGTGGTGATGGTGGTGGTGATCGTGGTGGTGGTGATGGTGATGGTGATCGTGGTGGTGGTGGTGGTGATGGTGATAGTGGTGATGGTGATGGTGATCGTGGTGGTGGTGGTGATGGTGATCGTGGTGGGGGGGGGTGGTGGTGGTGATGGTGGTGGTGATCGTGGTGGTGGTGATGGTGATGGTGATCGTGGTGGTGGTGATGGTGGTGGTGGTGGTGATGGTGATGGTGATCGTGGTGGTGGTGATGGTGATGGTGATCGTGGTGGTGGTGATGGTGATCGTGGTGGTGGTGATTGTGGTGGTGGTGGTGGTGATGGTGATGGTGATCATGGTGATGGTGATCGTGGTGGTGGTGATGGTGGTGGTGGTGGTGATGGTGATCGTGGTGGTGGTGATGGTGATGGTGATGGTGATCGTGGTGGTGGTAATTGTGGTGGTGGTCGTGGTGGTGATGGTGGTGATCGTGGTGGTGGTGGTGGTGATGGTGATCGTGGTGATGGTGGTGGTGGTGGTGATCGTGGTGGTGGTGATTGTGGTGATGGTGGTGGTGGTGGTGGTGATGGTGATGGTGATCGTGGTGGTGGTGGTGATGGTGATCGTGGTGATGGTGATCGTGGTGGTGATGGTGATCGTGGTGGTGGTGATTGTGGTGGTGGTGGTGGTGGTGATGGTGATGGTGATCGTGGTGGTGGTGGTGGTGGTGATGGTGGTGGTGATCGTGGTGGTGGTGGTGGTGATGGTGATCGTGGTGATGGTGATCGTGGTGGTGGTGGTGGTGATGGTGATCGTGGTGATGGTGATGGTGGTGGTGGTGATGGTGATGGTGATCGTGGTGGTGGATATGGTGATCGTGGTGGTGGTGATTGTGGTGGTGGTGGTGGTGATGGTGATCGTGGTGGTGATCGTGGTGGTGGTGGTGGTGATGGTGATGGTGGTGGTGATGGTGATGGTGATCGTGGTGGTGGTGATGGTGGTGGGGGTGGTGGTGGTGGTGATGGTGATGGTGATCGTGGTGATCGTGGTGGTGGTGGTGGTGATCGTGGTGGTGGTTGTGATCGTGGTGGTGGTGGTGGTGATGGTGATCGTGGTGGTGGTGGTGATCGTGGTGGTGGTGATGGTGATCGTGGTGGTGGTGATTGTGGTGGTGGTGGTGGTGGTGGTGATGGTGATGGTGATCGTGGTGGTGGTGGTGGTGATGGTGATCGTGGTGGTGGTGATTGTGGTGGTGGTGGTGGTGGTGGTGGTGATGGTGATCGTGGTGGTGGTGATTGTGGTGGTGGTGGTGGTGGTGGTGGTGATGGTGATGGTGATCGT
>NC_136068.1:473184908-473189908 GCF_964261635.1 Lissotriton helveticus | reverse complement strand
TGGTGGTGGTGATCGTGGTGGTGGTGATGGTGATCGTGGTGGTGGTGATTGTGGTGGTGATGGTGATGGTGATCGTGGTGGTGGTGGTGATGGTGATCGTGGTGATGGTGATGGTGATCGTGGTGGTGGTGGTGGTGATGGTGATCGTGGTGGTGATCGTGGTGGTGGTGATGGTGATGGTGATCGTGGTGGTGGTGATGGTGATCGTGGTGGTGGTGATTGTGGTGGTGGTGGTGGTGGTGATGGTGATGGTGATCGTGGTGGTGGTGGTGGTGATGGTGATCGTGGTGATGGTGATGGTGATCGTGGTGGTGGTGGTGGTGATCGTGGTGGTGGTGATTGTGGTGGTGGTGGTGGTGGGGGTGGTGGTGGTGGTGATGGTGATGGTGATCGTGGTGGTGGTGATTGTGATCGTGGTGATGGTGATGGTGATGGTGATTGTGGTGGTGGTGATGGTGATCGTGGTGGTGGTGATTGTGGTGGTGGTGGTGGTGGTGGTGGTGATGGTGATGGTGATCGTGGTGATGGTGATGGTGATCGTGGTGGTGGTGGTGGTGATCGTGGTGGTGGTGATTGTGGTGGTGGTGGGGGTGGTGGTGGTGGTGATGGTGATGGTGATCGTGGTGGTGGTGATGGTGATGGTGATCGTGGTGGTGGTGATGGTGATGGTGATCGTGGTGATGGTGATGGTGATTGTGGTGGTGGTGGTGGTGATGGTGGTGATGGTGATGGTGATCGTGGTGGTGGTGGTGGTGATGGTGATCGTGGTGGTGGTGATGGTGATCGTGGTGGTGGTGATTGTGGTGGTGGTGGTGGTGGTGGTGATGGTGATTGTGATCGTGGTGGTGGTGATTGTGGTGGTGGTGGTGGTGGTGGTGATGGTGATGGTGATCGTGGTGGTGGTGGTGGTGATGGTGATCGTGGTGATGGTGATGGTGATCGTGGTGGTGGTGGTGATGATGGTGATCGTGGTGGTGATCGTGGTGGTGGTGATGGTGATGGTGATCGTGGTGGTGGTGGTGGTGATGGTGATCGTGGTGGTGGTGGTGGTGATCGTGGTGGTGGTGATGGTGATCGTGGTGGTGGTGATTGTGGTGGTGGTGGTGGTGGTGGTGATGGTGATGGTGATCGTGGTGGTGGTGGTGGTGATGGTGATCGTGGTGGTGATCGTGGTGGTGGTGATGGTGATCGTGGTGGTGATCGTGGTGGTGGTGATGGTGATGGTGATCGTGGTGGTGGTGATGGTGATCGTGGTGGTGGTGGTGGTGATGGTGATCGTGGTGGTGGTGATTGTGGTGGTGGTGGTGGTGGTGATGGTGATGGTGATCGTGGTGGTGGTGGTGGTGATGGTGATCGTGGTGGTGGTGATTGTGGTGGTGGTGGTGATGATCGTGGTGGTGGTGATTGTGGTGGTGGTGGGGGTGGTGGTGGTGGTGATGGGGCTCGTGGTGGTGGTGGTGGTGGTGGTGGTGATGGTGATGGTGATCGTGGTGGTGGTGGTGATGGTGATCGTGGTGATGGTGATGTGATCGTGGTGGTGGTGGTGGTGATGGTGATCGTGGTGATGGTGATGGTGATCGTTGTGGTGGTGATTGTGGTGGTGGTGGTGGTGATGGTGATGGTGATCGTGGTGATGGTGATGGTGATGGTGATCGTGGTGGTGGTGATGGTGATCGTGGTGGTGATCGTGGTGGTGGTGATGGTGATGGTGATCGTGGTGGTGGTGATGGTGATCGTGGTGGTGGTGATTGTGGTGGTGGTGGTGGTGGTGATGGTGATGGTAATCGTGGTGGTGGTGGTGGTGATGGTGATCGTGGTGGTGGTGATTGTGGTGGTGGTGGTGGTGATCGTGGTGGTGGTGATTGTGGTGGGGGTGGTGGTGGTGATCGTGGTGGTGGTGATTGTGGTGGTGGTGGTGGTGGTGATGGTGATGGTGATCGTGGTGGTGGTGGTGGTGATGGTGATCGTGGTGATGGTGATCGTGGTGGTGGTGATGGTGATCGTGGTGATGGTGATGGTGATCGTGGTGGTGGTGATTGTGGTTGTGGTGGTGGTGATGGTGATGGTGATCGTGGTGATGGTGATGGTGATGGTGGTGGTGGTGGTGATCGTGGTGGTGGTGATGGTGATGGTGATGGTGGTGATGGTGATCATGGTGGTGGTGGTGGTGATGGTGATCGTGGTGGTGGTGATGGTGATCGTGGTGATTGTGGTGGTGGTGTTGGTGGTGGTGATGGTGATCGTGGTGGTGGTGGTGGTGATGGTGATCGTGGTGGTGGTGATGGTGATCGTGGTGGTGGTGGTGGTGATGGTGATCGTGGTGATGGTGATCGTGGTGGTGGTGGTGGTGATGGTGATTGTGGTGGTGATCGTGGTGGTGGTGATGGTGATGGTGATCGTGGTGGTGGTGGTGGTGATGGTGATCGTGGTGGTGGTGGTGATCGTGGTGGTGGTGATGGTGATCGTGGTGGTGGTGATTGTGGTGGTGGTGGTGATCGTGGTGGTGGTGATCGTGGTGGTGGTGGTGATGGTGATCGTGGTGGTAGTGGTGGTGATGGTGATCGTGGTGGTGGTGGTGATCGTGGTGGTGGTGGTGGTGGTTATCGTGGTGGTGATCGTGGTGGTGGTGATGGTGATGGTGATCGTGGTGGTGGTGGTGGTGATGGTGATGGTGGTGGTGGTGGTGGTGATCGTGGTGGTGGTGATTGTGGTGGTGATCGTGGTGGGGGTGGTGGTGGTGGTGATGGTGGTGGTGGTGGTGATGGTGATGGTGATCGTGGTGGTGGTGATGGTGATCGTGGTGGTGGTGATTGTGGTGGTGGTGGTGGTGGTGGTGATGGTGATGGTGATCGTGGTGGGGGTGGTGGTGGTGGTGATGGTGGTGGTGGTGGTGATGGTGATGGTGATCGTGGTGGTGGTGATTGTGATCGTGGTGGTGGTGATTGTGGGGGTGGTGGTGGTGATGGTGATGGTGATCGTGGTGGGGTGGTGGTGGTGGTGATGGTGGTGGTGGTGGTGATGGTGATGGTGATCGTGGTGGTGGTCATGGTGATGGTGATCGTGGTGGTGGTGATGGTGATCGTGGTGGTGGTGATTGTGGTGGTGGTGGTGGTGATGGTGATCGTGGTGGGGGTGGTGGTGGTGGTGATGGTGGTGGTGATCGTGGTGGTGGTGATGGTGATGGTGATCATGGTGGTGGTGATGGTGATGGTGATCGTGGTGGGGGTGATTGTGGTGGTGGTGGTGGTGGTGGTTGTGGTGATGGTGATGGTGATCGTGGTGATGGTGATGGTGATCGTGGTGGTGGTGATGGTGATCGTGGTGGTGGTGATGGTGATCGTGGTGGTGGTGGTGGTGATGGTGATGGTGATCGTGGTGGTGGTGGTGGTGATGGTGATCGTGGTGGTGGTGATGGTGATGGTGATCGTGGTGGTGGTGATGGTGATCGTGGTGGTGGTGATTGTGGTGATGGTGGTGGTGATGGTGATCGTGGTGGTGGTGATGGTGATGGTGATCGTGGTGGTGGTGATGGTGATCGTGGTGGTGGTGGTGGTGATGGTGGTGATGGTGATGGTGATCGTGGTGGTGGTGGTGGTGATGGTGATCGTGGTGATGGTGATGGTGATCGTGGTGGTGGTGGTGATGGTGATCGTGGTGGTGGTGATGGTGATCGTGGTGGTGGTGGTGGTGATGGTGGTGGTGATCGTGGTGGTGGTGATGGTGATGGTGATCGTGGTGGTGGTGGTGGTGATGGTGATAGTGGTGATGGTGATGGTGATCGTGGTGGTGGTGGTGATGGTGATCGTGGTGGGGGGGGGTGGTGGTGGTGATGGTGGTGGTGATCGTGGTGGTGGTGATGGTGATGGTGATCGTGGTGGTGGTGATGGTGGTGGTGGTGGTGATGGTGATGGTGATCGTGGTGGTGGTGATGGTGATGGTGATCGTGGTGGTGGTGATGGTGATCGTGGTGGTGGTGATTGTGGTGGTGGTGATGGTGATGGTGATCATGGTGATGGTGATCGTGGTGGTGGTGATGGTGGTGGTGGTGGTGATGGTGATCGTGGTGGTGGTGATGGTGATGGTGATGGTGATCGTGGTGGTGGTAATTGTGGTGGTGGTCGTGGTGGTGATGGTGGTGATCGTGGTGGTGGTGGTGGTGATGGTGATCGTGGTGATGGTGGTGGTGGTGGTGATCGTGGTGGTGGTGATTGTGGTGATGGTGGTGGTGGTGGTGGTGATGGTGATGGTGATCGTGGTGGTGGTGGTGATGGTGATCGTGGTGATGGTGATCGTGGTGGTGATGGTGATCGTGGTGGTGGTGATTGTGGTGGTGGTGGTGGTGGTGATGGTGATGGTGATCGTGGTGGTGGTGGTGGTGGTGATGGTGGTGGTGATCGTGGTGGTGGTGGTGGTGATGGTGATCGTGGTGATGGTGATCGTGGTGGTGGTGGTGGTGATGGTGATCGTGGTGATGGTGATGGTGGTGGTGGTGATGGTGATGGTGATCGTGGTGGTGGATATGGTGATCGTGGTGGTGGTGATTGTGGTGGTGGTGGTGGTGATGGTGATCGTGGTGGTGATCGTGGTGGTGGTGGTGGTGATGGTGATGGTGGTGGTGATGGTGATGGTGATCGTGGTGGTGGTGATGGTGGTGGGGGTGGTGGTGGTGGTGATGGTGATGGTGATCGTGGTGATCGTGGTGGTGGTGGTGGTGATCGTGGTGGTGGTTGTGATCGTGGTGGTGGTGGTGGTGATGGTGATCGTGGTGGTGGTGGTGATCGTGGTGGTGGTGATGGTGATCGTGGTGGTGGTGATTGTGGTGGTGGTGGTGGTGGTGGTGATGGTGATGGTGATCGTGGTGGTGGTGGTGGTGATGGTGATCGTGGTGGTGGTGATTGTGGTGGTGGTGGTGGTGGTGGTGGTGATGGTGATCGTGGTGGTGGTGATTGTGGTGGTGGTGGTGGTGGTGGTGGTGATGGTGATGGTGATCGTGGTGGTGG
>NC_136068.1:473159908-473177408 GCF_964261635.1 Lissotriton helveticus | reverse complement strand
TGATGGTGATGGTGATCGTGGTGGTGGTGGTGGTGATCGTGGTGGTGGTGATGGTGATCGTGATGGTGGTGATTGTGGTGGTGGTGGTGGTGATGGTGATCGTGGTGGGGTGGTGGTGGTGGTGATGGTGGTGGTGATCGTGGTGGTGGTGATGGTGATGGTGATCGTGGTGGTGGTGATGGTGGTGGTGGTGATGGTGATGGTGATCGTTGTGGTGGTGATGGTGATGGTGATCGTGGTGGTGATGGTGATCGTGGTGGTGGTGATTGTGGTGGTGGTGGTGATGGTGATGGTGATCGTGGTGGTGGTGGTGGTGATGGTGGTGGTGGTGGTGATGGTGATCGTGGTGGTGGTGATGGTGATGGTGATCGTGGTGGTGGTGATTGTGGTGGTGGTGGTGGTGGTGATGGTGATGGTGATCGTGGTGATGGTGATGGTGATCGTGGTGGTGGTGGTGGTGATCGTGGTGGTGGTGATCATGGTGATGGTGGTGGTGATGGTGATCGTGGTGATGGTGGTGGTGGTGGTGATCGTGGTGGTGGTGATTGTGGTGGTGGTGATGGTGGTGATGGTGATCGTGGTGGTGGTGATGGTGATCGTGGTGATGGTGATCGTGGTGGTGGTGGTGGTGATGGTGATCGTGGTGGTGGTGGTGGTGGTGGTGGTGATGGTGATGGTGACCGTGGTGGTGGTGGTGGTGATGGTGATCGTGGTGATGGTGATGGTGATCGTGGTGGTGGTGGTGGTGATGGTGATCGTGGTGATGGTGATGGTGATGGTGGTGGTGGTGGTGGTGATGGTGATGGTGATTGTGGTGGTGGATATGGTGATCGTGGTGGTGGTGATTGTGGTGGTGGTGGTGGTGATGGTGATCGTGGTGGTGATCGTGGTGGTGGTGGTGGTGATGGTGATGGTGGTGGTGATGGTGATGGTGATCGTGGTGGTGGTGGTGATGGTGGTGGGGGTGGTGGTGGTGGTGATGGTGATCGTGGTGATCGTGGTGGTGATGGTGGTGGTGATCGTGGTGGTGGTGGTGGTGGTGATGGTGATCGTGGTGGTAGTGGTGGTGGTGATCGTGGTGGTGGTGATGGTGATCGTGGTGGTGGTGATTGTGGTGGTGGTGGTGGTGGTGGTGATGGTGATGGTGATCGTGGTGGTGGTGGTGGTGATCGTGGTGGTGATCGTGGTGGTGGTGATGGTGATGGTGATCGTGGTGGTGGTGATGGTGATCGTGGTGGTGGTGATTGTGGTGGTGGTGGTGGTGGTGGTGATGGTGATGGTGATCGTGGTGGTGGTGGTGGTGATGGTGATCGTGGTGATGGTGATGGTGATCGTGGTGGTGGTGGTGGTGATCGTGGTGGTGGTGATTGTGGTGGTGGTGGTGTTGGGGGTGGTGGTGGTGGTGATGGTGATGGTGATCGTGGTGGTGGTGATTGTGGTGGTGGTGGTGGTAATGGTGATGGTGATCGTGGTGGTGGTGATGGTGATCGTGGTGGTGGTGATTGTGATGGTGGTGGTGGTGGTGGTGATGGTGATGGTGATCGTGGTGGTGGTGGTGGTGATGGTGATCGTGGTGATGGTGATGGTGATCGTGGTGGTGGTGGTGTGATCGTGGTGGTGGTGATTGTGGTGGTGGTGGGGGTGGTGGTGATGGTGATGGTGATCGTGGTGGTGGTGATTGTGGTGGTGGTGGTGATGGTGATGGTGATCGTGGTGGTGGTGGTGGTGATGGTGATCGTGGTGATGGTGATGGTGATCGTGGTGGTGGTGGTGGTGATGGTGATCGTGGTGGTGGTGATGGTGATCGTGGTGGTGGTGGTGGTGATGGTGATGGTGATGGTGATCGTGGTGGTGGTGGTGGTGATGGTGATCGTGGTGGTGGTGATGGTGATCGTGGTGGTGGTGATTGTGGTGGTGGTGGTGGTGGTGATGGTGATGGTGATCGTGGTGGTGGTGATCGTGGTGGTGGTGATGGTGATGGTGATCGTGGTGGTGGTGATGGTGATCGTGGTGGTGGTGATTGTGGTGGTGGTGGTGATGGTGATGGTGATCGTGGTGGTGGTGATGGTGATCGTGGTGGTGGTGGTGGTGATCGTGGTGGTGGTGGTGATCGTGGTGGTGGTGGTGGTGGTGATGGTGATGGTGATCGTGGTGGTGGTGGTGGTGATGGTGATCGTGGTGGTGGTGGTGGTGATCGTGGTGGTGATCGTGGTGGTGGTGATGGTGATCGTGGTGATGGTGGTGGTGATGGTGATGGTGATCGTGGTGGTGGTGGTGGTGATCGTGGTGGTGGTGATGGTGATGGTGATCGTGGTGGTGGTGATGGTGATGGTGATCGTGGTGATGGTGATCGTGGTGGTGGTGATTGTGGTGGTGGTGGTGGTGATGGTGATGGTGATCGTGGTGGTGGTGGTGGTGATGGTGATCGTGGTGATGGTGATGGTGATCGTGGTGGTGGTGGTGGTGATCGTGGTGGTGGTGATGGTGATCGTGATGGTGGTGATTGTGGTGGTGGTGGTGGTGATGGTGATCGTGGTGGTGGTGGTGGTGATCGTGATGGTGGTGGTGGTGATGGTGATGGTGATCGTGGTGGTGGTGATGGTGATGGTGATCGTGGTGGTGATGGTGATCGTGGTGGTGGTGATTGTGGTGGTGGTGGTGATGGTGATGGTGATCGTGGTGGTGGTGGTGGTGATGGTGGTGGTGGTGGTGATGGTGATCGTGGTGGTGGTGATGGTGATGGTGATCGTGGTGGTGGTGATTGTGGTGGTGGTGGTGGTGGTGATGGTGATGGTGATCGTGGTGATGGTGATGGTGATCGTGGTGGTGGTGGTGGTGATCGTGGTGGTGGTGATCATGGTGGTGGTGGTGGTGATGGTGATCGTGGTGATGGTGGTGGTGGTGGTGATCGTGGTGGTGGTGATTGTGGTGGTGGTGATGGTGGTGATGGTGATCGTGGTGGTGGTGATGGTGATCGTGGTGATGGTGATCGTGGTGGTGGTGGTGGTGATGGTGATCGTGGTGGTGGTGGTGGTGGTGGTGGTGATGGTGATGGTGACCGTGGTGGTGGTGGTGGTGATGGTGATCGTGGTGATGGTGATGGTGATCGTGGTGGTGGTGGTGGTGATGGTGATCGTGGTGATGGTGATGGTGATGGTGGTGGTGGTGGTGGTGATGGTGATGGTGATTGTGGTGGTGGATATGGTGATCGTGGTGGTGGTGATTGTGGTGGTGGTGGTGGTGATGGTGATCGTGGTGGTGATCGTGGTGGTGGTGGTGGTGATGGTGATGGTGGTGGTGATGGTGATGGTGATCGTGGTGGTGGTGGTGATGGTGGTGGGGGTGGTGGTGGTGGTGATGGTGATCGTGGTGATCGTGGTGGTGATGGTGGTGGTGATC
The DNA here is from genome assembly GCF_964261635.1 of Lissotriton helveticus. NCBI lineage: Eukaryota > Metazoa > Chordata > Amphibia > Caudata > Salamandridae > Lissotriton > Lissotriton helveticus. The sequence continues at coordinate 473,174,009 of NC_136068.1, read as the reverse complement.
GTGGTGGTGGTGGTGATGGTGATCGTGGTGGTAGTGGTGGTGGTGATCGTGGTGGTGGTGATGGTGATCGTGGTGGTGGTGATTGTGGTGGTGGTGGTGGTGGTGGTGATGGTGATGGTGATCATGGTGGTGGTGGTGGTGATCGTGGTGGTGATCGTGGTGGTGGTGATGGTGATGGTGATCGTGGTGGTGGTGATGGTGATCGTGGTGGTGGTGATTGTGGTGGTGGTGGTGGTGGTGGTGATGGTGATGGTGATCGTGGTGGTGGTGGTGGTGATGGTGATCGTGGTGATGGTGATGGTGATCGTGGTGGTGGTGGTGGTGATCGTGGTGGTGGTGATTGTGGTGGTGGTGGTGTTGGGGGTGGTGGTGGTGGTGATGGTGATGGTGATCGTGGTGGTGGTGATTGTGGTGGTGGTAATGGTGATCGTGGTGGTGGTGATGGTGATGGTGATCGTGGTGGTGGTGATGGTGATCGTGGTGGTGGTGATTGTGATGGTGGTGGTGGTGGTGGTGATGGTGATGGTGATCGTGGTGGTGGTGGTGGTGATGGTGATCGTGGTGATGGTGATGGTGATCGTGGTGGTGGTGGTGTGATCGTGGTGGTGGTGATTGTGGTGGTGGTGGGGGTGGTGGTGATGGTGATGGTGATCGTGGTGGTGGTGATTGTGGTGGTGGTGGTGATGGTGATGGTGATCGTGGTGGTGGTGATGGTGATCGTGGTGATGGTGATGGTGATCGTGGTGGTGGTGATGGTGATCGTGGTGGTGGTGGTGGTGATGGTGATGGTGATGGTGATCGTGGTGGTGGTGGTGGTGATGGTGATCGTGGTGGTGGTGATGGTGATCGTGGTGGTGGTGATTGTGGTGGTGGTGGTGGTGGTGATGGTGATGGTGATCGTGGTGGTGGTGGTGGTGGTGGTGGTGATGGTGATGGTGATCGTGGTGGTGGTGGTGGTGATGGTGATCGTGGTGATGGTGATGGTGATCGTGGTGGTGGTGGTGGTGATGGTGATCGTGGTGGTGGTGGTGGTGGTGATGGTGATCGTGGTGGTAGTGGTGGTGGTGATCGTGGTGGTGGTGATGGTGATCGTGGTGGTGGTGATTGTGGTGGTGGTGGTGGTGGTGGTGATGGTGATCGTGATCGTGGTGGTGGTGGTGGTGATCGTGGTGGTGATCGTGGTGGTGGTGATGGTGATGGTGATCGTGGTGGTGGTGATGGTGATCGTGGTGGTGGTGATTGTGGTGGTGGTGGTGGTGGTGGTGATGGTGATGGTGATCGTGGTGGTGGTGGTGGTGATGGTGATCGTGGTGATGGTGATGGTGATCGTGGTGGTGGTGGTGGTGATCGTGGTGGTGGTGATTGTGGTGGTGGTGGTGTTGGGGGTGGTGGTGGTGGTGATGGTGATGGTGATCGTGGTGGTGGTGATTGTGGTGGTGGTGGTGGTAATGGTGATCGTGGTGGTGGTGATGGTGATGGTGATTGTGGTGGTGGTGATGGTGATCGTGGTGGTGGTGATTGTGATGGTGGTGGTGGTGATGGTGATGGTGATCGTGGTGGTGGTGGTGGTGATGGTGATCGTGGTGATGGTGATGGTGATCGTGGTGGTGGTGGTGTGATCGTGGTGGTGGTGATTGTGGTGGTGGTGGGGGTGGTGGTGATGGTGATGGTGATCGTGGTGGTGGTGATTGTGGTGGTGGTGGTGATGGTGATGGTGATCGTGGTGGTGGTGGTGGTGATGGTGATCGTGGTGATGGTGATGGTGATCGTGGTGGTGGTGGTGGTGATGGTGATGGTGATGGTGATCGTGGTGGTGGTGGTGGTGATGGTGATCGTGGTGGTGGTGATGGTGATCGTGGTGGTGGTGATTGTGGTGGTGGTGGTGGTGGTGATGGTGATGGTGATCGTGGTGGTGGTGGTGGTGGTGGTGGTGATGGTGATGGTGATCGTGGTGATGGTGATGGTGATCGTGGTGGTGGTGGTGGTGATGGTGATCGTGGTGGTGATCGTGGTGGTGCTGATGGTGATGGTGATCATGGTGGTGGTGGTGGTGATCGTGGTGGTGGTGATGGTGATCATGGTGGTGGTGATTGTGGTGGTGGTGGTGGTGGTGATGGTGATGGTGATCGTGGTGGTGGTGGTGGTGATGGTGATCGTGGTGATGGTGATGGTGATCGTGGTGGTGGTGATGGTGATCGTGGTGGTGGTGATGGTGATGGTGATCGTGGTGGTGGTGATGGTGATCGTGGTGGTGGTGATGGTGATCGTGGTGGTGGTGATTGTGGTGGTGGTGGTGGTGGTGGTGGTGATGGTGATCGTGGTGATGGTGATCGTGGTGGTGGTGATATTGGTGGTGGTGGTGGTGATCGTGGTGGTGGTGATTGTGGTGGTGGTGGGGGTGGTGGTGGTGGTGATGGTGATCGTGGTGGTGGTGATTGTGGTGGTGGTGGTGGTGGTGGTGGTGATGGTGATGGTGATCGTGGTGGTGGTGGTGATGGTGATCGTGGTGATGGTGATCGTGGTGGTGGTGGTGGTGATGGTGATCGTGGTGATGGTGATCGTGGTGGTGGTGATTGTGGTGGTGGTGGTGGTGATGGTGATGGTGATCGTGGTGATGGTGATGGTGATGGTGATCGTGGTGGTGGTGATGGTGATCGTGGTGGTGATCGTGGTGGTGGTGATGGTGATGGTGATCGTGGTGGTGGTGATGGTGATTGTGGTGGTGGTGATTGTGGTGGTGGTGGTGGTGATGGTGATGGTGATCGTGGTGGTGGTGGTGGTGATGGTGATCGTGGTGGTGGTGATTGTGGTGGTGGTGGTGGTGATCGTGGTGGTGGTGATTGTGGTGGTGGTGGGGGTGGTGGTGGTGGTGATGGTGATCGTGGTGGTGGTGATTGTGGTGGTGGTGGTGGTGGTGATGGTGATGGTGATCGTGGTGGTGGTGGTGGTGATGGTGATCGTGGTGATGGTGATGGTGATCGTGGTGGTGGTGGTGGTGATGGTGATCGTGGTGATGGTGATGGTGATCGTGGTGGTGGTGATCGTGGTGGTGGTGATGGTGGTGGTGGTGGTGATCGTGGTGGTGGTGATGGTGATGGTGATCGTGGTGGTGGTGATGGTGATCGTGGTGATTGTGGTGGTGGTGTTGGTGGTGGTGATGGTGATCGTGGTGGTGGTGGTGATGGTGATTGTGGTGGTGGTGATGGTGATCGTGGTGGTGGTGGTGGTGATGGTGATCGTGGTGATGGTGATCGTGGTGGTGGTGGTGGTGATGGTGATCGTGGTGGTGATCGTGGTGGTGGTGATGGTGATGGTGATCGTGGTGGTGGTGGTGGTGATGGTGATCGTGGTGGTGGTGGTGGTGGTGATCGTGGTGGTGGTGATGGTGATCGTGGTGGTTGTGATTGTGTGGTAAATAAATAAATAATACCTCTCTTTTTGACTAGACATATATCATAACAGATAGCTCAATAAATAAGAGTCAAGATTCGAGGTAGTAGGAGTTTTGCAGGTTTAATACAGCATAAGGACAGGAACAGGACAACCTGCATAGGAATAGGATGACAGGGCCCAGCAGCTGCTGGGGCTGGATCTGGGATGAGCTCGCTGACTTTTAATAACAATACATGAGCATATATACATAACGCAAACGCATAGCATTACATTGCAGTAGGCGTAGCAGTGGGTGGAGCAAAAGGCGTGACGTGTAGCAGTCGCGAAAGATAAGGGTGAAAAGAAGGTGTAACAGGGCGTATACATAGACATGTGATGCAAACGTAACAGAATATGTCATGAATGGGGCGGAAACCATGGAGGGGGCTACCTAAGGAGCCGGGACCTCTAACCTGATGGTGCGCGCAAACTAGCAGTGACGTGTTACTAGGAGAAGCTGGGGGCTATGAACTCTGTGCTAGGAGCAGAGACTGAAGTCTGGAGAGTCAGGGCGACATGTACCTAAACAGTATCTAGTATCTGATGTTTAGAGAACATGTTGATATAAACTAGAAGTCAGGAGGGGAAAGGCTAACTTGATTCTAAGACTGGACCATGCATTATTCTACATGTAGTGCGTGATGAAGAATATTAAATGACCATTAAATGCAGTATTTCTCTAACGTGGAGACGTGAAGGCTAGACAATGACGGAAACTATTGATGCAGTTCAGTAGCTTAGGAATGCAGAGAAGGAGGACTGAACTGATAACTGGAACTATAACATACTTTTGGCAGACTCAGAGGCTGAGCCAGGCTGGGCCGGGCACTGCGAGGTAGGAAGTAAGTGAAGGGTCGAGGATACAGGTGGGGGCTGTATCGCTCCTCAGCGAGGTTGCAGGAGACAGGAGCTGAATCTGGTGTCCAGGCCCTTTTGAGGCCTAGAAACGGGGACTTTATAATAGAATAACGTGCACACTGAGAAACGTGGCAACGTAGCTTTACATAGGCCTGATATTCGTAGTATTCACGAGAACTGGGAACTGGCATACTAGAGGTGGACACAACTATAATTGCGTCATTAATCGAACATGGGGAATGCATATGCATATTTAATCATGCACACATAACATATGATGGATGACACGTAGGGACACAGAACATGGCAAAATTTACTTTTCCACATTCCCTCCTTGTCACTACGTTTCCATCAGGAAACATCAATATTCATGATACCATCTATCATTTCATACAGTATCATTTGCTCGTCTCGAATTATCCTGGAACGGGATTTAGAACGGGGCTTGGGACTAGGAATACAAGAGGTAGCACAAATGCCGCAAATCGCAGGGCCACATTGTATACAGAGGCAGCAGCTGAATATGATCGCTACTGCAATACCTAGAAAGGACAATATTTTCCATCCCCATGCGGAAATTATATTCCAGAACCAACCGGACCATGTCCAGGTGCCTGGATCTTGGTGTATCAGATGGGCAATTTTATGGAGTCTGGTTATAGCTGAATAAACAGACGGCGCGTTATTTGGAATGAAAATGCAGCAACTAGATCCGATGACTCTACAGGCCCCGCCCCTATCGGCCAGTATGACGTCAAGGACGAGACGATTCTGTAAAACGACAAATCTCATAGCAGATTGCTCTTCGATTAAGTTACCTAGAGCAGAGGCAGTCTCATTTACTACAGCTTCGAGGGTTCTGGTTAACCTACGGATTAGCTTACTATTCTGGATAGGTCCTATAAAGAAGAAGAAACCTCTATTGAAATCTGTATACTGTTCTAGAGCAGTTTCAGTATAATCGACAATTGGGGACTCCCTTCTATGTCTAATGTGTACTAGACGTGTGTTTCTATGATAATCAGGTGGGGCTAGGAAAACAGGTGGCAGTAGGAAGGCAATGTAACAGGTTCCCTCCCAATCGAGGGGCAGACGAACATATGCAGTTTGACCACAAATAAAATAAGAATGACGTGAAGCTTTGAAAATAGATTTCCCACTGTCACTATACTTGACAATAGTAGTACAATCACTATGTCCTACGTGTATGGAACTATTATTTCGGACACATAATTCACCTTTGACTGGTAGTACTGAAATAGCAGGTAAGTCTGGAGTAGTATCAGACTGAACATTCAAGACCATGAAATTCGACGAATAATTACCTAAATTATACACTTCATTTTCTAGATCTAAACCTGTTCGGTGGGGAAGACCTTGTTTGTCTGGAAAACATGTACTGTTAAGAAAAGACATATCTGTTGAGGATGACGTTAACGTGGACCATGCTCCACACGAACCATTATGTGAGAATGGATAAGGAAAAAGTGGCAGAACTCCCTTCGGTGTCTGGAAAGGGGGGAGTCGACCACACACCCAACAATTAGTGGTATTGCTGGACTGGTGTGAGTAATGTAACATGCGGATGAATGAGTTATTTCGCATGGCGAGGCGGTAAGAGAGTTCATGAGGAGGCAGATCACTAAACGTGTGCTCTACTGTAGCATTAGCAGACTTATTTACATGAAGAACTGGGAAATACAAGAAAAATGCATAACTGGTGCAGGAAATCATAATGCTGAGAAATAATATGAAACATAGAAAAACAATACATCGGATTGAGTTTTGACTAACTCTCTCACTATGGGGGTCTATTTTATACATTGTCAGAAACAGTCTAACCGTTTCACCTAGGGGAGGACTTAGACAATCAAACTGACTGACTTATTTTACTAGACCGGAGTTTTAACTTGTACTCCTGTTGCGGAGTTTTCTCTAACAGGGGAGGGGTTGTAGCAATGTCTTTTGCGGGACAGTCCTTGAGAACAATATTTTGGCAATCCTTCAAATCCTGGGAAATGTTCTTTAAGACGGGTTTCAGTCCATTAAAAAGTTTGACATGAGAAAGGTGTACCCAGCCTTTGCGTCCTTCCAACTTCACGGCTGTACGGGTGGTGAGGAGGACCTGTCGGGGCTCTTTCCAACGAGGCTCCAGCGGACTTGATCTGTCAAAGTTGCGGACCATCACCATGGATCCTGGAACGATTTCGTGCGGTGCCACCTCGGTATTGTCTGGAAATGCGGCAGCAACCTGTGAACGACATGAGTTGAGGGCAGACATCAAGGAAGCTAGGTAATCTGTCAGCATATTACTTGAAACATCGGTAATACTTCGGGGTCTAGGAGTACCCCACATGTTAGGGGGGCGGCCGAATACGACCTCATACGGGGACAGACCTGATCTGGAATGTGCGACCATGCGCATATAAAATAAAGCGACTGGCAGAGCTATCAGCCAGTCCACACCTTTTTCTTTACACACTTTTGCAATACGGATTTTCAGAGTCTGGTTATGTCTCTCTACGAGACCGGCTGCTTCAGGATGGCGTACACAATGAAACTTCCACTGGTACCCTAGCAAAAGGGAAACATGCTTCATGAGTTCAGATGAGAATGGCTGGCCGTTATCAGAATATACGACTCTAGGGAGTCCATAACGGGGGAAGAACTCACGAACCAACTGCTTAGCAGTGGTCGCGGCTTTGTAATCTGGGACTGGATATGCTTCTGTCCACCTGGACAGAGCGCATACAACTACAAGGACATACTTGAAACCTCGACATCGCTCCATCTGAATATAATCCATCTGGAGGACTTCAAAAGGGTGGTCAGGGGGCTGGAATCCACCTTGTTCCACCGGGACACTTTTACCTGGATTAAACTGACAACATATCATACAGGTACGGACTTTCTGCTTGGCTGCAGCTCGTAAATGCTTGTTGAACCAAATGTTCTGGATACTGTCTAACATAGCTTTTTCTCCTAAATGTGCTGGACTATGTGCGGTATTAATAATGACTTGAACCATAGAGTCGGGGAGAAACCATGTGGCTCTACCCTTTGTTAACCATCCTTGATCTGTCTGGACCCCTCCTTGTTCGGACCATTTCTTGATTTCTTCGGGAGTAGCATGTAACTGTATGTCTATGACATCTTGTGTAGGGTCCTTAACTGTCATACATGTAGTCGGATCTGGAGTATGTGTCTGTGTCGGATTAACTTGAATGTCTGGAGTCTGTGCTGTAAGCTTGGCTGTGCGATCTGCTAGATCATTACCTTGAGAAATGGTGTCAGTAACTTTCGTATGTGCTTTGCACTTCATGATAGCAATAGATGTTGGTAAATGTATGGCATCTAACAGAGCTTGAATAAGGAGACCATGCTGAATCTTGGTTCCATGAGAAGTCATGAAACCTCTCTCCTGCCAGAGCACTCCGAAGTCGTGTACAACTCCAAATGCGTAACGTGAATCTGTGTAAACATTAACTTTCAAGTTCTTGGCGTGTATGCAGGCTTGTGTCAGAGCAACTAGCTCTGCTGCTTGAGCGGACAGGGTATCAATACGGTGTGTTTCAATAACTTCGGTGTCAGTAGTCACTGCATACGCGGCGACTAGTTCTCCTGTACTAGTTCTTAGGCATGAACCATCCACATAAAGTGTCAGGTCGGGATCTGGTAACGGAATATCTGTCAGATCTTGTCTTGGCTTTGTCGTAATGTTAACTACTTCCACGCAATCATGTGTGGCTGGATTTGAAGTAACTGATGGTAACAATGTAGCAGGATTTAAAATGTTGCAGCGTCTGATTTCTATGTGTGGCTGGAACAGTGTCAATTCATAACCTGTTAAACGTGCAATTGTCAAGTGCTGAGTTTGTGTTCGGTTTAAAAGAACTTCCACAGAATGTGGAACTTGTACTGTCAAGGTATGTCCTAAGACTATGGAATCACTTTGTCTGATAGCTAGTGCTGTGGCTGCAACTGACTTGAGGCACGCAGGCAGAGCCTGGGCTACAGGATCTAATGTGCTCGAAAAATAAGCACAGGGCTTGTATTGTCCTGCTTGATCTTGTGTGAGAACAGATAATGCTGTACCTTCACGTTCAGTGACGAAAAGTGTAAAAGGCTTACTGTAGTTCGGTGTCGCTAGAACTGGAGCTTGGCATAGGGCTTTCTTTAACTCATTGAAACTAAGTGTATGTTCAGATGTCCAAGGGAGGACAGTCGATACGGCTGCCTCCTGTGTCGTTAACTGTATCAGTGGTTTGGCTAGAAATGCATACTGAGGAATCCATTGTCTGCAGTAAGAAGTGAGGCCGATAAAAGCACGTACCTCCTTCTGGGTCTTGGGCTGAGGAAGACTCGCTATTAACTGGATACGGTCTGGTGTCAACTGCCTACCCCTCTTGGACAGCAAGTGTCCTAAGTAGACCACTTGCTGGACACAGAATTGAAGCTTAGAAGGGGACACCTTGTGCCCCATCTCGGCTAGGAAATACAAGACTGTAAGGGATGCTTGCTCGCAAGCACGTTCAGAACGGGCTGTGATCAGTAGATCATCGACATACTGGAGCAGGGCAGTGTCAGTTGGCATGTGAATGTTGTCTAGTTGTCTCTTGAGTGCTTGACTGTAAATACTAGGACTTTCTGTGAAACCTTGAGGAGCTCGTGTAAACATATAGCTCCTTCCATTTAAACAAAATCCGAAAAGGAACTGGCTGTCTGGATGAATAGGAACACTGAAAAATGCGTTCTTGAGGTCTATGACAGTGAAGAATGTGGCTTCGGAATCAATGGCTGTCAATAGGGAAGAGATGTCTGGGACAACTGGGTACTGCGGAATAATACATTTATTAAGCTCTCGTAGGTCAATCACTAATCGATATACTGGGGGTGCATTTGGATCAGTACGTTTCATGACTGGAATGATCGGAGAATTACATACATTGGAGTCAGTTTCTACAACCACTCCTTGAGCAATAAGTTCGTCAATAATTTTGGATAAGGCTGCTACAGCCTCAGGTGGCAATCTGTACTGTCTGATTCGTGGTAACACTACACCTGGTTTGAGAGTCACACGATAGGGTGTGATTTGCATGTAACCTACATCAGTTGGACCTTGTGCCCACAGATGCTGCGGAACATTAGACAGTCTTGAATCAAAATCTCGTAATACATAGTGACCCTTAAAGTCACGTAGGAACAATCGTATTCCCTCTGGGGAACAGCATATAACTGCACCTAACTCTTTCAGTGTCTTAATGCCTAATAGGTTTTCTGGACATGACTTAGTAAGTAACAGATCAGTAGTGCGGGACAATGGACCTACTTCTAGAGTAACTGGCTTTGATATTTCATTTACGATGGGTTTTCCTGAAAATCCAAGGGAAACATTTCTTGAGCCTGAGAGCGGAGCCCCTGGAACTTCGGCGTGACTAATTGTGGTCCTACTTGCCCCTGTATCAATCAAAAACTTTCTGTCTTTCCCTAATACTTGACTATGAACATAGGGACCTTCTTGATCTACAGGTATCTCGATGAGAGGCAAGCCTACCTCCCTCTCTAGGCTGTTTCATGAATACTGCTGGTACTCTGGATACTCAGACTGTGCATACTGGTACATCTGCGAGGTAACATGCTGTGTTGCAGCAATAGGCTGCGGTGCTGGAACTGTCTGTGGTGCATTCTGTGACTGAGGAATCTGTGAAACTTGTTCTTGTCTAGGCGGACGTGGTCTTTCTTTAGTCTTACCAGTAGCTATGTTGTGTTTCAGAACTGCACACTCATTTATAAAATGACCTGGCTGTTTACAATAATTGCAGTTCCCTTTAACGGGAGCTGCAGGATGAATGGCTTGATTCGGACCCCTCTTTTGACTGTCTTGAGGAACAGATTGTGCAACTAGTACTTTCATTTTCGTATCTTTCATACGTTTTCTTTCGTGTTCTTGCTCTTCTCTGATTCTATTCTGGTGGTATTGAAGCATCTGCAACATCTGGGACGGGGTATTAGCTTGCCAGGTACTTTCGACTTTCAAAACTCGATTTTTAATTTGTGGGCTTGAATTCTCGACTAATTTAGTAACAAAAAGGTGAGGGTATGACTCACTACTTGTCTTGAGGCCACTGTTGATGCTAAAACATTTTTCAAATCTAGAATAAAAATCACTAATATCTTCGTCTTGTTTCTGTTTACAGGCTGAGATTGCATCCCAGTCTTCTTTTCTAGTTGTCAATAATCTGGGTAAAACTTGTATTAATAATTCTGGTAATTCTTTACATTTATCTCCAAGACCGGTACCTGGTACTCGTGCCTTGTCTTCAGCTTCTAGAACTGCCCAATCGATCTTTTTCTCTCCCACCTCCCATTCTTTTTCCTTAAGCTTTTCATACACCCCTGCAGGCAGCAGAACCTTTAACATTTTAATTATATCTGGATATGTGTATTCTCCCATACGGAGCATGTCTTTTAGTTCTCTATGGAACCCTGCTGGATCTTTGTCATGACAGGGAATTAATTTCTTCATCTCGAGGAGTTCCATCTTTGTAATTGGAGTGTAAACAAACACTCGTTCTAGTTCGCCACCCGTTCCTCTAACTGGGTGGACTTCTCGTAACGGATTCTGTCTTTCCATGTAAAATGGTTTACTTTCTGGGGGTGAGACATGAACAAAATGCGGGTTCAGAAACGTTCTATATTTGTGACGCTGTTCTAGAATGACACTAATTAAGTTGGTACCTAAACCTTTCCATCTATACTGGAGTAACTCGTTCAGGACATCATGTAACGGGCCTGGATCAGAGTGTTGACCCTCATACAAAGTAATGAGGTGCTGAATCATATACATACCCACCAGTCGTTGCTCGGCTGGGGGCATTTTCAGAAACATTTGTGCCACTATTTCGTCTGGAAAAGTGGTAGAATCAGTAATCCATCGGACTGCTGATCGGGCTAGTTCTTGTTCATGCATGGTACTAAGTTCACTATAACCGATTCGTGATTTCAAAATGTGATCGGTAGCTTGAAACACTTGTTCTAGTGAACCTTGTTCTGGTGCTGGAGAATGAAAAATAGACTTGTGTTCTAGGCGTAAATGGCGATCTGGAAATCTAGATTTTCCTACATACGCTATTCTGGCGGGATTCTCGTCCTCTACCTCTTCAGTATCAGAGTTACTTTCTTTCTCGCTTACTTGTGCTGCTTTACATTGTTCGTGTATCTTTATTATTTCTCTACGGATTTTCTTGTACATACTCTCCACAGCACCGACGGTCTTGTGCTTACCCTCGGCTATATTATCACTCCACCTTGTCAGGGTTTTCATTTCGGCCGGATCTTTAGACGGGTAATCTTGTTCTCTTATTAGACAATTGATCAGAAACTTTAATATCATGAGCTGGATCTCGGCTTTCCTTTGAGACATGGCCTCGCTAATGCTTTCTGGATCATCCCCTGTACGGATGAAACGATATATTCTGTCTAGATCTTTTTTCATATTCGGTAAGGTGACTAGGTACTCGGCCACCTTTCTTACGCGGAATGAATATAAAACCATATTATCCTCGCCTGGGACTGGATCATAGCCGCATTCGGCAAGGGATTTTCTTATTTCTGCTACAGTCTGATGTCTGGGCGTACGCTGGGACGCTTGTGCATGTAATTCGGCTGTCGTTAAACGCTTGTGTGGCGGCGGGGTTTGAGGAATACCTCCCCCTGCGGCCCCTAAACTAGAGTCGTCTACTGAGGCTCTTCGTCCTGGCAGAGTGGGAAATGGAAATGTAGGCTGGACTTGTATGGCGGGCTGGACCGGGGGTACCGTAACAGGTACTCCGGTGTCTGGAGGAGCGGGAAGTGCCTGATTTACAGGGACTGGTGGAGCGCGAACAGGATTTGCATATTCTGGGACTGTGTCGTCCAAATAGGACGAAATAAAAATATCAGCTGCGGTCTGTTTGTGACGTAGCTTGGTCGGAACTAATGGTGGCGGGAAATTACTGGATGCCTCTGGGGTCGCTTTTGGCAAGCCCTCGGCAAAGAGAGGATACATACCCCTATCAAGGGCATGCCTCTGTCTGTCTGATTGTTCAGTTTTAACTCGTTCACCAATCTCGATTAATTCCCTTTCTTGGGCTCGTTCCAAGGATTCTCTACTTAATTCTGACTTTCTGATTTTTTTTTCGGTTCTTTTATGAGCTTCTTTACGCCATAACTCGATGGCATCTTTCTGTGATTGTCTGGCTTTCTTTTTCCATAATGCTTCTTCTACTCGCATGATGCACTCGGCATCCCATGTACCCGATACGGGCCATCTATACTTTTCTTCTAACTGTTTGGTATACTCTACCCATAAATCTAGATACAATATGGCGCTTATGCCATGCTTCTGATACATAAAGTGACCTGGACTGTCCCTCGGCGGAACAGGAACTGCTTCTTCTAACAAACCCTTTCTAGTTTTTAGCTGACGTAATCTCGAAAAGAGAGACATTGTAAACTTGAATCGGAACACAATACAATACACGAGGAACAATAACAATTGGGAGAACAATTCAGGCATACCACGACATTGGAAATACATTGAACAACATCATAACATAACAGTTCGGACAAAATATTACCTGGAATACTGAAAACAGAAACACAAGAATTTCTCGAGAACGGAACAGACTAGAGTTACTGGATGCACTGCTGAAACAGTACGGAACATACCGGTCCCATAAAGGGACGCATCAAGACCCGTATCCACCTAGGTGAACACTTCGTTTGTGAGTCTGTGTACCACCAACCCACGGACCAGAGTCAATTTAGATTGACCCTGTCTAGATACTACCCCAGTAATGGTACTCACCGGGCAGCAAGAACGGAAGGCCTCGGATCGGACTGGACTGCTACGACGACGGACGACGAACTTCGGACTTCAGTTACGGGTGGACCTCCGGATACCTCGGACCTTGGACTCTCGGCTTGGGCTCTGGTCGGGACTCGCCGCGTTCCTCCACCGTCTCGTTTGGATGCTGGACCGCCTCCTCCGTCTCCTCCGTGGGCCTGAGGGATACTTGAAGCAGAAATATCTGCATGTGCACGGTATGGTTCCGTCACGGCTGCAGAGGGTCAGGGGGTCGGCGTGGCTTCACCGACGCGTGGGGAAAGGGCAAGTCCCTATTCGGGCGCCATTATGTGGTAAATAAATAAATAATACCTCTCTTTTTGACTAGACATATATCATAACAGATAGCTCAATAAATAAGAGTCAAGATTCGAGGTAGTAGGAGTTTTGCAGGTTTAATACAGCATAAGGACAGGAACAGGACAACCTGCATAGGAATAGGATGACAGGGCCCAGCAGCTGCTGGGGCTGGATCTGGGATGAGCGCGCTGACTTTTAATAACAATACATGAGCATATATACATAACGCAAACACATAGCATTACATTGCAGTAGGCATAGCAGTGGGTGGAGCAAAAGGCGTGACGTGTAGCAGTCGCGAAAGATAAGGGTGAAAAGAAGGTGTAACAGGGCGTATACATAGACATGTGATGCAAACGTAACAGAATATGTCATGAATGGGGCGGAAACCATGGAGGGGGCTACCTAAGGAGCCGGGACCTCTAACCTGATGGTGCGCGCAAACTAGCAGTGACGTGTTACTAGGAGAAGCTGGGGGCTATGAACTCTGTGCTAGGAGCAGAGACTGAAGTCTGGAGAGTCAGGGCGACATGTACCTAAACAGTATCTAGTATCTGATGTTTAGAGAACATGTTGATATAAACTAGAAGTCAAGAGGGGAAAGGCTAACTTGATTCTAAGACT
>NC_136068.1:473139908-473149908 GCF_964261635.1 Lissotriton helveticus | reverse complement strand
GTGGTGGTGGTGATCGTGGTGGTGGTGGTGGTGATGGTGATCGTGGTGGTGGTGGTGGTGATGGTGATCGTGGTGATGGTGATGGTGATCGTGGTGGTGGTGGTGGTGATGGTGATCGTGGTGGTGATTGTGGTGGTGGTGGTGATTGTGGTGGTGGTGGTGGTGGTGATGGTGATGGTGATCGTGGTGGTGGTGGTGATGGTGGTGGGGGTGGTGGTGGTGGTGATGGTGATCGTGTTGGTGGTGATGGTGATCGTGGTGGTGGTGGTGGTGGTGGTGGTGATCGTGGTGGTGGTGGTGGTGATGGTGATCGTGGTGGTGGTGATTGTGGTGGTGGTGGTGGTGGTGGTGGTGGTGGTGATAGTGATCGTGGTGGTGGTGGTGGTGGTGATGGTGGTGGTGATGGTGATGGTGATCGTGGTGGTGGTGGTGATGGTGATCGTGGTGGTGGTGGTGATGGTGATCGTGGTGATGGTGATGGTGATCGTGGTGGTGGTGGTGGTGATGGTGATCGTGGTTGTGGTGATTGTGGTGGTGGTGGTGGTGGTGGTGATGGTGATCGTGGTGATGGTGATGGTGATCGTGGTGGTGGTGGTGGTGATGGTGATCGTGGTGGTGGTGATTGTGGTGGTGGTGGTGGTGATGGTGATGGTGATCGTGGTGGTGGTGGTGGTGATGGTGATCGTGGTGGTGGTGATGGTGATCGTGGTGGTGGTGGTGATGGTGGTGGGGGTGGTGGTGATGGTGATGGTGATGGTGATCGTGGTGGTGGTGATGGTGATCGTGGTGGTGGTGATGGTGATCGTGATCGTGGTGGTGATTGTGGTGATGGTGATGGTGATCGTGGTGGTGGTGATGGTGATCGTGGTGATGGTGATGGTGATCGTGGTGGTGGTGGTGGTGATCGTGGTGGTGGTGGTGGTGATGGTGATCGTGGTGGTGGTGGTGATCGTGGTGGTGGTGGTGGTGATGGTGATCGTGGTGGTGGTGATTGTGGTGGTGGTGGTGGTGGTGATGGTGATGGTGATCGTGGTGGTGGTGGTGGTGATGGTGATCGTGGTGATGGTGATCGTGGTGGTGGTGGTGATGGTGATCGTGGTGGTGGTGATGGTGATCGTGGTGGTGGTGATTGTGGTGGTGGTGGTGGTGATGGTGATCGTGGTGGTGGCGATTGTGGTGGTGGTGGTGGTGGTGGTGATGGTGATCGTTGTGATGGTGATCGTGGTGGTGGTAGTGGTGATGGTGATCGTGGTGGTGGTGGTGGTGGTGGTGGTGATCGTGGTGGTGGTGATGGTGATCGTGGTGGTGGTGATTGTGAGAAGTTGGCCTGATAGGTGATGTTTCCAATTCTGGAACCACCTATTATCAGACCAAACAATCCCTTATGGTGTCTGGTTGTAAGTCAACCTTATTAGACAAGCTATCCTAGGGGTAGCATGGACTAAGCAGCCTAAAGGCTTAACTTAAGAGGTCGTGTTAAGCGAGCTGTTTTACCACATACAATCCTGTAATACCAAATGAAAGGACACCACACAAGTATATATTATAAAAATATATGTATTTATTACTAAAAACAATCCCCAGTATTCTTTATGAATAAAGGGGCACAAGCGTTAAATCAAAAGCACTGTTTAAACATACAAAGTTGCACAATTATGGATGAGGGCAGGGGGCCACTCAAACCATATACTGAACAAATGGTATAAGAGATGCCACTCGAGCAGTGGTTAGGCCTAGGGCCTAGGGAATCGCTGGGAGCAGTCAGGACAAGCAATGCTGAAGTCGGGAATGGCCCTCGGGATTCGGGAGATGTGCGGAAAGCGCACGCACGCACCAATGTTAACCAATGGTGCGTAAAAGTTGTAAAGTTAAAGTTAATGGACACTTCCGCTGAACCTAGAGGAACAAAACTTAACACACAGACCCTAGAGGTGTGCACCAGTGTGGGAACACCGGCGGAGCAAAGTTACCTCACCCACAGGAAGTGGGTGCACAGGGTCGAAGTGGCGTCGGGTTCTGACACGCAGGCTCTTGGTGCTTGAAGCTGAAAGGGCTGCAGGCGGGTTAAAGATGAAGTGTCCGGTGGAGTCCAAGGGTGGACTCAAGTCGAAGGGTACCTGAAAGCAGAGGGGACAGAGTCTGGGTCACTCAGCAATGACCAGGGTGGAACCAGGACGGAACCAGGCAATGTCGGGCGCAATCAGGTGGTCGTCGAGGAGCTTCTCTCCGCTGTCACGTGGGCTCTGGGGCATCTGCGACGTCCAGGAGCAGGTCACGATCTGTCCCACGCAGGCTCTCACCGTCGGTGCAGTCGGCTTCAAGTTTGGAGCAAACAACACTTGGCAAGAGCAATCCACGCGGGATCGGAAGATTGCTTCTCACTCGGACCAGGAAGGTCAGAGTCGGGGCTCCTTTTCAGGGGAGCTGGTGTGGATCTGGAGCAACCAGATTCACGAGTCTTCTTTGTAGTTTCGTCGGCACAGGGACCACTAACCGGCTGGCAAGTGACCGGGCCAACGCGTTGAGCCAAATGGAGCAGAAGGGCCCCACGCAGCACTCGTCGAGTGTGGAGGGCTGAACTTCGGCTCAGGAGTAGCTCAGGGTGGGGGCTTCTCAAACCCCGGTGCACAGCTTCGAGGGTCACTCGTGGGCTGCACGGTCAGCGTCTCGTGGTCAATTCAAGATGGCGTGCCCCACGCTTCCGGTCGCCTCCACGGTTCTCAGCTTTGCAGGGACTGTGGATCGGGCTGTTGGAAGGCAGGCAGGCTTGATCTCGTCGATCTCAGTCGCTCGAGTTCCGGCGGGAACTGCAACTAAGTAGACGTCGAGGGCTGGATGGTGCCTGCTGCTGCAGGGTGGTCACTCCTTGACACAAGGGAGATTCTTCGGGCTTCCACGTTGAGATGGAGGGCGAAGGGTCCAGAATTTCGTTTCAAATGTTTCTTCCAGGAAATCTGATGTGCATTGGCACTGCTCCCACTCTTATTCGAATCTGGGGGGCGTGATTACCTGCTAGGTCCCCCCCTATGGGTGGGACCCAGGAAGTGGGTGGATACACCCCCTTCCTTTGATCCAGGCCGCCCTGGCACGAGGGCTGGAGTGCCCCAGAACCGGTTTGGCCGGATTATGCAAGGGGCAGCCTTGTGCGCCCCAAGCAGTGTCTGGTTTCTTTCAAACCTCCCTGCTACAATCCACTATCTCCTGTCTGGAGGGCGGTGACACCCTCCTGTGACAGGAAACCCTTTGTCCAGGACCCATTTGGTTGAGTTTCGGTCAACTGCAGGGGTCCAGACATTTGTCTGTGGCAGAGGCATCCATTTTGTGGATCTTAAGGTCTTTGGAGAAATTAACCGCATTTAAGTAAAGCAACATGTCTTACCCCTCTAGAGGGGTGGAATGCTATCCCCGTCGCCAGAACTGGCGAGGGGATAGTATTCCAAATCGTATGACACCTTACACGACATGTTTTGATAAAGCCAAACCAAAGTTGCTATTTAACCGCGAGGATTATAAGGCACTTAAGAGTATATGGTATGGCATTATCCTGAAACAGTTTAGGGAGTTGTTCCCGACAGCTGCAGACAGGCTCAGCTCATGCTAGAGCTCCATCTCACATAAAACCACGCACTCTGCCTCCAGGATTGATGAGGCCTTCTATAGGAGTGGCTCACAGGTTTACATGTGTTCAGATATAGGTTTAGATATAGGTATACTATATCTAAGCAAGGGGTGATTACACCACCTTACCCCAGCTGAGTGATCAGCCAGTTGTGTCAATTTAAGAACCAGCCAGGGGTGGCAAAAGATATGCTGCAGCCCCTGGTAGGCCTTGGTGGCCCCTATGCCCTGGGCACCTATAGTGCATTATACAGGGGCTGACAAGGAGTCCATTTCCAATTGGTATGTGCCTATAGCACATGGAATCCATTTTACAGAGAGAGCAGATGGCCTGGGGCCCTGATTAGCAGGGAACCAGGTCAACTAAGTCAAAAAACCAGCTAAACACAGGCAAAAAATCCGGGGTAACCATAGTCAGGTAGCCACCTTCCTACATAACCCCCCCCCCCAAACGAAAGGAGATAAGGCTATCCTTGGCCAGGTAAGCCTATATTGCCTGAGTGGCCATATAAGGAAGTACCTGCACTAGCATGGGTACCCCCTGTCTCATGGTCCACTAAGCAGTCCCTCACCCTTGGGGTATTAGAGGGTCTCCACCATAGGGAATCACTACCTTGGGTGTGTTTATGCAAAGTTAAAGGCTGGTTGGGATATGGAGTATTGAAGTGAGGCTCTACTAATTTAGAGCTTAGCTTCCTCCAATTATCTTCCACCATGTGTGCCTTTCTCTCTTTAACTGAGTTGCACTGTGCTCTCAGGGTCAACCTCTGGCTACCTAAAGCTGGAGGCTGGGTCCCTCTGTTTGGCTTGCTGGAGGGACAGTTCAGGTTTGGGCCCCTTGGGTCCCAGGTTTGGCTGTGCCCAACAGAATCCATCTGTGGGAGGTCCCTAACTGTTTTTAAGGGGGCTCCCTCAGGAGTTTTCAAAGTTTTCACCTTACTAGGGCTACTAGTTTTGGTGCACCTAATCTTTTGATGGGGGTGCTTTATTTGACAGGGGGCCCTCTGGGTCTCACTGTCCTTCTTGTCCTCTGCAGCCCTGGGCTGGCTAAGGCAAGGTAGAGAGGGGCAGGTTACCTGCTCCAGACTGGGTCCCACCTGAGAAGGATCCACTGACATCAGGGGTTCTGTCAGGCTAGGCCCAACCACCTCTGGGGCAGTTCCTTCATCAGGGGTAAGATCAGCTCCCTGAGGAGGCTGATCCTGTCCTAAAGTCTGGTGAGGGGGAGATTTCTCTTCCTCCTCCATGCTCTCAGTTTGTGTGGAGTTATCCATCATTTCAGGTTTCACAACACACATATCAGTTTGAGTTTGGGCTGTGGCCATCACAGCCCCACCAACCTTTTCAGGAGGAGACTCAGTTTGGGTTTCTGCTGTTATCATAACAGCTTTGCTATTCTGTTCAGGAAGAGCTTTTGCTAAAGATGGGGCAGAGAGTTTCTCAGCCCTACCAACCTTTTCAGGAAGGACATCTTGAATTGGGGCTGTAGCCATTACAGCCCCACTAACCTTTCCATTGGAATTTACCATTCTAGAATGGATTTCCTGTTCAACCTCAGCCCAGGCTGAGATTTCCAAATCATTACCAAGTAGGCAGTCTAAAGGCAAGTTTGATGACACTGCCACTCTCTTTGGGCCAATGACACCTCCCCAGCTGAGACTTACTACTGCCATGGGATGATTTGTTTTGATGCCATCAATGTTTGTCACCTGGTATGTGGCACCAGGTAAAAGTTGTTTAGAGGGGACTATACAGTCAGCCACCATGGTGATGCTAGCCCCTGTGTCTCTAAAAGCTTCAACTTTCAAACCATTGATGATGGGTTCTTGTCTATATTTGCTCAAAGTATTTGGGCAATCAGAGAAGTTGGCAAACCCCCGGCCAGTCTCATAAACAAGATCATTTGGGGATGGGGACCTGGATAGGCCAGGGTCCTCCTGGGCTCCAAAAGTAAACCCACCCAGATTCCTGGGTGTGCTCCCACTTCCTGGGGGGTTACTGCTGACAGTAACAGGAGGTGTTGGAGCTGGCTTTGGAGGTATATTTTCTTTATTGTTATTCTTGGGACAACAGTTGTCTGTTTTGTAATGCCCAACCTGTTTACAGGCATAACAATAAGGCTTTTTCTCAGTTGAAGAAGTGTCTTGGGACCCACCCCCATCCTTGGAGTTTTGGGGCCCTGGGGAAGTCTTTTCTTTATTTTTATCCCCACCCTTATCTTGAGGCTTGGTAGACTCCTTCTTCTGGTTACTGTCCTGATTCTTATGCCTAATCCTGGTTCTGACCCATTTGTCTGCCTTCTTTCCCAATTCTTGGGGAGAGGTCAGATCAGAGTCCACCAGGTGCTGGTGTAAGAGCTGGTTCTGACAATTACTTAGGATCTGCTCCCTCATAATCAAATTATACAATCCTGTAAAGTCATGTACTTTGCTGCCATGTAGCCAACCCTCCAGAGCCTTAGTTGCACAATCAACAAAATCAGTCCAGTCCTGAGTCTGTGTCTTCTGGGTGTCTCTGAACTTCAACCTGTACTGTTCAGTGGTTAAGCCAAACCCATCTATCAGAACACTCTTCAGGACTTTGTAATTGTTTGCATCCTCATGTCTAACAGTGAGGAGCTTATCTCTCCCTTTCTCTGAAAAGGAGTACCATAAGATTGCTGCCCACTGTTCCTCAGGAACCTGCTGTACCATGCAGGCTCTCTCAAGAGCAGTTATCCATTTGTGGATGTCATCCCCTTCCTTGTAGGGGGGCACAATCTTTGTCAGGTTTCTACTATCATAGGACCTGGGTTTCTCTTTAGGAATATTGCTGCCACCAGTGGCATCTAAGCCACACAATTTCTGCTCTCTTGCCAAGGCAAGTTTAGCTTGAGCTAAGGTAAGTCTAGCTTGACTCAGGGCTACCTCCTCTCTCTCTATTTGGAGTTTGACAGCCCTCATTCTAGCCCTATGCTCAGCTTTCTGAGAAGCAGTCATGCCTCTCTCTGATTCTCTGGAGGCACTAGAAATATGAGAGTCCCCTGAGGGAGATCTCACTCTTCTGTTGCCTGGGAGAATACCATGGTGGGTTCTGGGGAGGTGCTGGCCCTCTCCATTCCCCAGTAGATCCAAGTTGGCCTGGCTAAGCCTGGCAACTGGGACCTGGCTACCCCTCTGATCCTGATCTTCTAAGTCCTCCTCCTCCTCTTCTTCTTCCTCATCTTCCTCCTGAGGGGGGTCAGTTACAGGGGGGTTCCCTCCATTTCCTGTTTCTAGGGAAGCTTCCTTTGCCCTTTCTAAGTCATCCTGCTCTAGGATGGCTACCAGGATTTGGCAGGTGGGGCTTCTGCCCCTTTTTAACCCTCTTGATTTGCACAAGGCAACCAAGTCCTTTCGGGTTAACTTGTCATAGCTGAAAGTTGCCTGGGTAAGGTCAACTGTCACAGGAGTAGACCCTGAGGCTTTTCCTGTGTCAGACATGACTACTAGTGAGGTGTAAGTGGTGCACTTACCTACACTAAGTGTTTTCCTACTGTACCTTGCTAGTGAGTTGTAGTCAGGGTGTGCTAATCCCTTTAATCTACAACTACTAAGTTCAGTAGAACTTAATATGCTAAGCTTTTGATTTATATGTACCTAGAGGTACTTGATGTGATCTTTCAATTTGATACAAAGATTGCAATGGTAAAACAACAGCAAGCTCAAATCCGCACCGCTGCTCACCAATGTGAGAAGTTGGCCTGATAGGTGATGTTTCCAATTCTGGAACCACCGATTATCAGACCAAACAATCCCTTATGGTGTCTGGTTGTAAGTCAACCTTATTAGACAAGCTATCCTAGGGGTAGCATGGACTAAGCAGCCTAAAGGCTTAACTTAAGAGGTCGTGTTAAGCGAGCTGTTTTACCACATACAATCCTGTAGTACCAAATGAAAGGACACCACACAAGTATATATTATAAAAATATATGTATTTATTACTAAAAACAATCCCCAGTATTCTTTATGAATAAAGGGGCACAAGCGTTAAATCAAAAGCACTGTTTAAACATACAAAGTTGCACAATTATGGATGAGGGCAGGGGGCCACTCAAACCATATACTAAACAAGTGGTATAAGAGATGCCACTCGAGCAGTGGTTAGGCCTAGGGCCTAGGGAATCGCTGGGAGCAGTCAGGACAAGCAATGCTGAAGTCGGGAATGGCCCTCGGGATTCGGGAGATGTGCGGAAAGCGCACGCACGCACCAATGTTAACCAATGGTGCGTAAAAGTTGTAAAGTTAAAGTTAAAGGACACTTCCGCTGAACCTAGAGGAACAAAACTTAACACACAGACCCTAGAGGTGTGCACCAGTGTGGGAACACCGGCGGAGCAAAGTTACCTCACCCACAGGAAGTGGGTGCACAGGGTCGAAGTTGCGTCGGGTTTTGACACGCAGGCTCTTGGTGCTTGAAGCTGAAAGGGCTGCAGGCGGGTTGAAGATGAAGTGTCCGGTGGAGTCCAAGGGTGGACTCAAGTCGAAGGGTACCTGAAAGCAGAGGGGACAGAGTCTGGGTCACTCAGCAGTGACCAGGGTGGAACCAGGACGGAACCAGGCAATGTCGGGCGCAATCAGGTGGTCGTTGAGGAGCTTCTCTCTGCTGTCACGTGGGCTCTGGGGCATCTGCGACGTCCAGGAGCAGGTCACGATCTGTCCCACGCAGGCTCTCACCGTCGGTGCAGTCGGCTTCAAGTTTTGGGCAAACAACACTTGGCAAGAGCAATCCACGCGGGATCGGAAGATTGCTTCTCACTCGGACCAGGAAGGTCAGAGTCGGGGCTCCTTTTCAGGGGAGCTGGTGTGGATCTGGAGCAACCAGATTCACGAGTCTTCTTTGTAGTTTCGTCGGCACAGGGACCACTAGCCGGCTGGCAAGTGACCGGGCCAACACGTTGAGCCAAATGGAGCTGAAGGGCCCCACGCAGCACTCGTCGAGTGTGGAGGGCTGAACTTCGGCTCAGGAGTAGCTCAGGGTGGGGGCTTCTCAAACCCCGGTGCACAGCTTCGAGGGTCACTCGTGGGCTGCACGGTCAGTGTCTCGTGGTCAATTCAAGATGGCGTGCCCCACGCTTCCGGTCGCCTCCACGGGTCTCAGCTTCACAGGGACTGTGGATCGGGCTGTTGGAAGGCAGGCAGGCTTGATCTCGTCGATCTCAGTCGCTCGAGTTCCAGCGGGAACTGCAACTAAGTAGACGTCGAGGGCTGGATGGTGCCTGCTGCTGCAGGGTGGTCACTCCTTGACCACAAGGGAGATTCTTCGGGCTTCCACGTTGAGATGGAGGGCGAAGGGTCCAGAATTTCGTTTCAAATGTTTCTTCCAGGAAATCTGATGTGCATTGGCACTGCTCCCACTCTTATTCGAATCTGGGGGGCGTGATTACCTGCTAGGTCCCCCCCTATGGGTGGGACCCAGGAAGTGGGTGGATACACCCCCTTCCTTTGATCCAAGCCGCCCTGGCACGAGGGCTGGAGTGCCCCAGAACCGGTTTGGCCGGATTATGCAAGGGGCAGCCTTGTGCGCCCCAAGCAGTGTCTGGTTTCTTTCAAACCTCCCTGCTACAATCCACTATCTCCTGTCTGGAGGGCGGTGACACCCTCCTGTGACAGGAAACCCTTTGTCCAGGACCCATTTGGTTGAGTTTCGGTCAACTGCAGGGGTCCAGACATTTGTCTGTGGCAGAGGCATCCATTTTGTGGATCTAAGGTCTTTGGAGAAATTAACCGCGTTTAGGTAAAGCAACATGTCTTACCCCTCTAGAGGGGTGGAATGCCATCCCCGTCGCCAGAACTGGCGAGGGGATGGTATTCCAAATCGTATGACACCTTACACGACATGTTTTGATAAAGCCAAACCAAAGTTGCTATTTAACCGCGAGGATTATAAGGCACTTAAGAGTATATGGTATGGCATTATCCTGAAACAGCTTAGGGAGTTGTTCCCGACAGCTGCAGACAGGCTCAGCTCATGCTAGAGCTCCATCTCACATGAAACCACGCACTCTGCCTCCAGGATTGATGAGGCCTTCCATAGGAGTGGCTCACAGGTTAATATGTGTCCAGATATAGGTTTAGATATAGGTATACTATATCTAAGCAAGGGGTGTTTACACCACCTTACCCCAGCTGAGTGATCAGCCAGTTGTGTCAATTTAAGAACCAGCCAGGGGTGGCAAAAGATATGCTGCAGCCCCTGGTAGGCCTTGGTGGCCCCTATGCCCTGGGCACCTATAGTGCATTATACAGGGGCTGACAAGGAGTCCATTTCCAATTGGTATGTGCCTATAGCACATGGAATCCATTTTACAGAGAGAGCAGATGGCCTGGGGCCCTGATTAGCAGGGAACCAGGTCAACTAAGTC
>NC_136068.1:473129908-473132408 GCF_964261635.1 Lissotriton helveticus | reverse complement strand
GGTGATGGTGATCGTGGTGGTGGTGATTGTGGTGGTGGTGATGGTGATCGTGGTGGTGGTGGTGGTGGTGGTGATGGTGATGGTGATGGTGATCGTGGTGGTGGTGGTGGTGATGGTGATCGTGGTGATGGTGATGGTGATCGTGGTGGTGGTGGTGGTGATGGTGATCGTGGTGATGGTGATGGTGATGGTGGTGGTGGTGGTGGTGATGGTGATGGTGATTGTGGTGGTGGATATGGTGATCGTGGTGGTGGTGATTGTGGTGGTGGTGGTGGTGATCGTGGTGGTGATCGTGGTGGTGGTGGTGGTGATGGTGATGGTGGTGGTGATGGTGATGGTGATCGTGGTGGTGGTGGTGATGGTGGTGGGGTGGGGGTGGTGGTGATGGTGATGGTGATCGTGGTGATCGTGGTGGTGGTGGTGGTGGTTATCGTGGTGGTGGTGGTGGTGATGGTGATCGTGGTGGTAGTGGTGGTGGTGATGGTGATCGTGGTGGTGGTGATTGTGGTGGTGGTGGTGGTGGTGGTGATGGTGATGGTGATCGTGGTGGTGGTGGTGGTGATGGTGATCGTGGTGATGGTGATGGTGATCGTGGTGGTGGTGGTGGTGATGGTGATCGTGGTGGTGATCGTGGTGGTGGTGATGGTGATGGTGATCGTGGTGGTGGTGATGGTGATCGTGGTGGTGGTGATTGTGGTGGTGGTGGTGGTGGTGGTGATGGTGAT
The DNA here is from genome assembly GCF_964261635.1 of Lissotriton helveticus. NCBI lineage: Eukaryota > Metazoa > Chordata > Amphibia > Caudata > Salamandridae > Lissotriton > Lissotriton helveticus. The sequence continues at coordinate 473,131,683 of NC_136068.1, read as the reverse complement.
GGTGATCGTGGTGGTGGTGGTGGTGATGGTGATCGTGGTGATGGTGATGGTGATCGTGGTGGTGGTGGTGGTGATCGTGGTGGTGGTGATTGTGGTGGTGGTGGTGTTGGGGGTGGTGGTGGTGGTGATGGTGATGGTGATCGTGGTGGTGGTGATTGTGGTGGTGGTGGTGGTAATGGTGATCGTGGTGGTGGTGATGGTGATGGTGATCGTGGTGGTGGTGATGGTGATCGTGGTGGTGGTGATTGTGATGGTGGTGGTGGTGGTGGTGATGGTGATGGTGATCGTGGTGGTGGTGGTGATGGTGATCGTGGTGATGGTGATGGTGATCGTGGTGGTGGTGGTGTGATCGTGGTGGTGGTGATTGTGGTGGTGGTGGGGGTGGTGGTGATGGTGATGGTGATCGTGGTGGTGGTGATTGTGGTGGTGGTGGTGGTGATGGTGATGGTGATCGTGGTGGTGGTGATGGTGATGGTGATCGTGGTGGTGGTGGTGGTGATGGTGATCGTGGTGATGGTGATGGTGATCGTGGTGGTGGTGTCGGGAACAACTCCCTAAGCTGTTTCAGGATAATGCCATACCATATACTCTTAAGTGCCTTATAATCCTCGCGGTTAAATAGCAACTTTGGTTTGGCTTTATCAAAACATGTCGTGTAAGGTGTCATACGATTTGGAATACCATCCCCTCGCCAGTTCTGGCGACGGGGATGGCATTCCACCCCTCTAGAGGGGTAAGACATGTTGCTTTACCTAAACGCGGTTAATTTCTCCAAAGACCTTAGATCCACAAAATGGATGCCTCTGCCACAGACAAATGTCTGGACCCCTGCAGTTGACCGAAACTCAACCAAATGGGTCCTGGACAAAGGGTTTCCTGTCACAGGAGGGTGTCACCGCCCTCCAGACAGGAGATAGTGGATTGTAGCAGGGAGGTTTGAAAGAAACCAGACACTGCTTGGGGCGCACAAGGCTGCCCCTTGCATAATCCGGCCAAACCGGTTCTGGGGCACTCCAGCCCTCGTGCCAGGGCGGCCTGGATCAAAGGAAGGGGGTGTATCCACCCACTTCCTGGGTCCCACCCATAGGGGGGGACCTAGCAGGTAATCACGCCCCCCAGATTCGAATAAGAGTGGGAGCAGTGCCAATGCACATCAGATTTCCTGGAAGAAACATTTGAAATGAAATTCTGGACCCTTCGCCCTCCATCTCAACGTGGAAGCCCGAAGAATCTCCCTTGTGGTCAAGGAGTGACCACCCTGCAGCAGCAGGCACCATCCAGCCCTCGACGTCTACTTAGTTGCAGTTCCCGCCGGAACTCGAGCGACTGAGACCAACGAGATTAAGCCTGCCTGCCTTCTAACAGCCCGATCCACAGTCCCTGCAAAGCTGAGACCCGTGGAGGCGACCGGAAGCGTGGGGCACGCCATCTTGAATTGACCACGAGGCGCTGACCGTGCAGCCCACGAGTGACCCTCGAAGCTGTGCACCGGGGTTTGAGAAGCCCCCACCCTGAGCTACTCCTGAGCCGAAGTTCAGCGCTCCACACTCGACGAGTGCTGCGTGGGGCCCTTCTGCTCTATTTGGCTCAACGCGTTGGCCCGGTCACTTGCCAGCTGGCTAGTGGTCCCTGTGCCGACGAAACTACTAAGAAGACTCGTGGATCTGGTTGCTCCAGATCCACACCAGCTCCCCTGAAAAGGAGCCCCGACTCTGACCTTCCTGGTCCGAGTGAGAAGCAATCTTCCGATCCCGCGTGGATTGCTCTTGCCAAGG
>NC_136068.1:473114908-473124908 GCF_964261635.1 Lissotriton helveticus | reverse complement strand
GTGATTGTGGTGGTGGTGGTGGTGGTGGTGATGGTGATGGTGATTGTGGTGGTGGTGGTGGTGATGGTGATCGTGGTGATGGTGATGGTGATGGTGATCGTGGTGGTGGTGGTGATGATGGTGATCGTGGTGGTGGTGGTGATGGTGTTCGTGGTGATGGTGATGGTGATCGTGGTGGTGGTGGTGGTGATGGTGATGGTGGTGATGGTGGTGGTGGTGGTGATGGTGATGGTGATCGTGGTGGTGGTGATGGTGATCGTGGTGGTGGTGGTGATGGTGGTGGGGGTGGTGGTGGTGGTGATGGTGATCGTGGTGGTGGTGATGGTGATCGTGGTGGTGGTGGTGGTGGTGATCGTGGTGGTGGTGGTGGTGATGGTGATGGTGATCGTGGTGATGGTGATCGTGGTGGTGGTGGTGATGGTGGTGGGGGTGGTGGTGGTGGTGGTGATGGTGATGGTGAGCGTGGTGGTGATGGTGATCGTGGTGGTGGTGGTGGTGGAGATCGTGGTGGTGGTGATGGTGATCCTGGTGGTGGTGGTGGTGATGGTGATCGTGGTGGTGGTGATTGTGGTGGTGGTGGTGGTGGTGATTGTGATCGTGGTGGTGGTGGTGGTGATCGTGGTGATGGTGATGGTGATCGTGGTGGTGGTGGTGGTGGTGATGGTGATCGTGGTGATGGTGATCGTGGTGGTGGTGATGGTGATCGTGGTGGTGGTGATTGTGGTGGTGGTGGTGGTGGTGGTGGTGGTGGTGATTGTGGTGGTGGTGGTGGTGATGGTGATCGTGGTGGTGGTGATGGTGATCGTGGTGATGGTGATGGTGATCGTGGTGGTGGTGATGGTGATCGTGGTGGTGGTGATGGTGATCGTGGTGGTGGTGGTGGTGATGGTGATGATGATCGTGGTGGTGGTGGTGGTGATGGTGATCGTGGTGGTGATCGTGGTGATGGTGATGGTGATCGTGGTGGTGGTGATGGTGATCATGGTGGTGGTGGTGGTGGGGGTGGTGGTGGTGGTGATGGTGATGGTGATCGTGGTGGTGGTGATGGTGATCGTGGTGGTGGTGGTGATCTTGGTGGTGGTGGTGGTGATGGTGATGGTGATCGTGGTGGTGGTGATGGTGATCGTGGTGGTGGTGGTGATGGTGGTGGGGTGGTGGGGGTGGTGGTGGTGGTGATGGTGATGGTGATCGTGGTGGTGGTGATTGTGGTGGTGGTGGTGGTGGTGATCGTGGTGGTGGTGGTGGTGATGGTGATCGTGGTGGTGGTGGTGATGGTGGTGGGGGTGGTGGTGGTGGTGATGGTGATCGTTGTGGTGGTGATTGTGATGGTGATCGTGGTGGTGGTGATTGTGATCGTGGTGGTGGTGGTGGTGATGGTGATCGTGGTGATGGTGATGGTGATCGTGGTGGTGGTGGTGGTGATGGTGATCGTGGTGGTGGTGATGGTGATGGTAATCGTGGTGGTGGTGATGGTGATCGTGGTGGTGGTGATTGTGGTGGTGGTGGTGGTGGTGGTGATGGTGATCGTGGTGGTGGTGGTGGTGATGGTGATCGTGGTGATGGTGATCGTGGTGATGGTGATGGTGATCGTGGTGGTGGTGGTGGTGGTGATGGTGATTGTGGTGGTGGTGATTGTGGTGGTGGTGGTGGTGATGGTGATGGTGATCGTGGTGGTGGTGATGGTGATCGTGGTGATGGTGATGGTGATCGTGGTGGTGGTGGTGGTGATGGTGATCGTGGTGGTGGTGATGGTGATCGTGGTGGTGGTGGTGGTGGTGATCGTGGTGCTGGTGGTGGTGATGGTGATCGTGGTGGTGGTGGTGATGGTGGTGGGGGTGGTGGTGATGGTGATGGTGATCGTGGTGGTGGTGGTGGTGATGGTGATCGTGGTGATGGTGATGGTGATCGTGGTGGTGGTGGTGGTGATGGTGATCGTGGTGATGGTGATGGTGATCGTGGTGGTGGTGGTGGTGATGGTGATCGTGGTGGTGGTGATTGTGGTGGTGGTGGTGGTGGTGGTGGTGGTGGTGATGGTGATTGTGGTGGTGGTGGTGGTGATTGTGGTGATGGTGGTGGTGGTGGTGATGGTGATCGTGGTGGTGGTGATGGTGATCGTGGTGATGGTGATGGTGATCGTGGTGGTGGTTGTGGTGATGGTGATCGTGGTGGTGGTGATCGTGGTGGTGGTGGTGGTGATGGTGATGGTGGTGGTGGTGGTGGTGATGGTGATCGTGGTGGTGATCGTGGTGGTGGTGATGGTGATGGTGATCGTGGTGGTGGTGATGGTGATTGTGGTGGTGGCGATTGTGGTGGTGGTGGTGGTGGTGGTGATGGTGATGGTGATCGTGGTGGGGGTGGTGGTGGTGGTGGTGGTGGTGATGGTGGTGGTGGTGGTGATGGTGATCGTGGTGGTGGTGATTGTGGTGGTGGTGGTGGTGGTGGTGGTGGTGATGGTGATCGTGGTGGTGGTGATTGTGGTGGTGGTGGTGGTGATGGTGATGGTGATGGTGATTGTGGTGGTGGTGGTGGTGATGGTGATCGTGGTGATGGTGATGGTGATGGTGATCGTGGTGGTGGTGGTGATGATGGTGATCGTGGTGGTGGTGGTGATGGTGTTCGTGGTGATGGTGATGGTGATCGTGGTGGTGGTGGTGGTGATGGTGATGGTGGTGATGGTGGTGGTGGTGGTGATGGTGATGGTGATCGTGGTGGTGGTGATGGTGATCGTGGTGGTGGTGGTGATGGTGGTGGGGGTGGTGGTGGTGGTGATGGTGATCGTGGTGGTGGTGATGGTGATCGTGGTGGTGGTGGTGGTGGTGATCGTGGTGGTGGTGGTGGTGATGGTGATGGTGATCGTGGTGATGGTGATCGTGGTGGTGGTGGTGATGGTGGTGGGGGTGGTGGTGGTGGTGGTGATGGTGATGGTGAGCGTGGTGGTGATGGTGATCGTGGTGGTGGTGGTGGTGGAGATCGTGGTGGTGGTGGTGGTGATGGTGATCGTGGTGGTGGTGGTGATGGTGGTGGGGGTGGTGGTGGTGGTGATGGTGATGGTGATCGTGGTGGTGATGGTGATCGTGGTGGTGGTGATTGTGGTGGTGGTGGTGGTGGTGGTGGTGATGGTGATGGTGATCGTGGTGGTGGTGATGGTGATCGTGGTGGTGGTGATTGTGGTGGTGGTGGTGGTGGTGGTGGTGGTGATGGTGATGTTGGTGGTGGTGATTGTGGTGTTGGTGGTGGTGGTGGTGGTGGTGGATGGTGATGGTTGGATGATGGTGATCGTGGTGATGGTGATGGTGATGTGATCGTGGTGGTGGTGATGGTGATCGTGGTGATTGTGGTGGTGGTGGTGGTGGTGGTGGTGGTGGTGATCGTGTGGTGGTGGTGGTGGTGGTGGTGATCGTGGTGGTGGTGATGGTGATCGTGGTGGTGGTGATCGTGGTGATCGTGGTGATGTGATGGTGGTGGTGGTGATGGTGGTGGTGGTGGTGAAATGTAGAATGGTGGTGGTGATGTGGTGTGGTGGTGGGTGGTGGTGGTGGTGGTGGTGGTGGTGATGGTGATCGTGGTGGTGGTGGTGGTGATGGTGATCGTGGTGATTGTGGTGGTGATGGTGATCGTGGTGTGATTGTGGTGGTGGTGGTGGTGGTGGTGGTGGTGATGGTGATCGTGGTGATGGTGATGGTGATCGTGGTGGTGGTGGTGGTGATGGTGATCGTGGTGGTGGTGGTGATGGTGATGGTGGTGGTGGTGGTGGTGGTGGTGATGGTGATCGTGGTGGTGGTGATGGTGATGGTGATGGTGATCGTGGTGGTGGTGATGGTGATGGTGATGGTGATCGTGGTGGTGGTGGTGGTGTGTGATCGTGGTGGTGGTGGTGGTGGGGGTGGTGGTGGTGGTGATGGTGATGGTGATCGTGGTGGTGGTGATGGTGATCGTGGTGGTGGTGATTGTGGTGGTGGTGGTGATGGTGATCGTGGTGGTGGTGGTGGGTGGTGATTGTGGTGGTGGTGGTGGTGGTGATGGTGATCGTGGTGGTGGTGGTGGTGATGGTGATCGTGGTGGTGGTGATGGTGATCATGGTGATGGTGATGGTGATCGTGGTGGTGGTGATCGTGGTGGTGGTGATGGTGATCGTGGTGGTGGTGGTGGTGGTGATTGTGGTGGTGGTGGTGGTGATGGTGATGGTGATCGTGTGGTGGTGGTGATGGTGATGGTGATCGTGGTGGTGATGGTGATCGTGGTGGTGGTGGTGGTGATGGTGATCGTGGTGATGGTGATGGTGATTGTGGTGGTGGTGGTGGTGATGGTGATCATGGTGATGGTGATGGTGATCGTGGTGGTGGTGATGGGTGTGATCGTGATGTGGTGGTGGTGATTGTGGTGGTGGTGGTGGTGCGTGGTGGTGATGGTGATCGTGGTGGTGGTGATGGTGATGGTGATCGTGGTGGTGGTGATGGTGATCGTGGTGGTGGTGATTGTGGTGGTGGTGGTGGTGGTGGTGATGGTGATGGTGATCGTGGTGGTGGTGATGGTGATTGTGGTGGTGGGTGGTGGTGATGGTGGTGGTGATCGTGGTGGTGGTGGTGGTGATGGTGATGGTGATCGTGGTGGTGGTGGTGGTGATGGTGATCGTGGTGGTGGTGATGGTGATCGTGGTGGTGATCGTGGTGGTGGTGATGGTGATCGTGGTGGGTGGTGGTGGTGATGGGTATGGCTCGTGGTGGTGGTGGTGGTGATGGTGATCGTGGTGGTGATCGTGGTGGTGGTGATGGTGATGGTGGTGGTGATCGTGGGTGGTGGTGGTGGTGATGGTGATGGTGATCGTGGTGGTGGTGATGGTGATCGTGGTGGTGGTGATTGTGGTGGTGGTGGTGGTGATGGTGATGGTGATCGTGGTGGTGGTGATGGTGATGGTGATGGTGAGTGGTGGTGGTGGTGATGGTGATCGTGGTGATGGTGATGGTGATGGTGATCGTGGTGGTGGTGGTGGTGATCGTGGTGGTGGTGATGGTGATCGTGGTGGGGTGATTGGTGGTGGTGGTGATGGTGATCGTGGTGGGGGTGGTGGTGGTGGTAATGGTGGTGGTGATCGTGGTGGTGGTGGAGGTGATGGTGATCGTGGTGGTGCCTGATGGTGATGGTGATCGTGGTGGTGGTGATGGTGATGGTGATCGTGGTGGTGGTGGTGATGGTGATCGTGGTGGTGGTGATTGTGGTGGTGGTGGTGGTGATGGTGATGGTGATCGTGGTGGTGGTGATGGTGGTGGTGGTGGTGATGGTGATGGTGATCGTGGTGGTGGTGATGGTGATGGTGATCGTGGTGGTGGTGATTGTGGTGGTGGTGGTGATGGTGATCGTGGTGGTGGTGGTGATGGTGTTCGTGGTGATGGTGATGGTGATCGTGGTGGTGGTGGTGGTGATGGTGATGGTGGTGATGGTGGTGGTGGTGGTGATGGTGATGGTGATCGTGGTGGTGGTGATGGTGATCGTGGTGGTGGTGGTGATGCTGGTGGTGGGGGTGGTGGTGGTGGTGATGGTGATCGTGGTGGTGGTGATGGTGATCGTGGTGGTGGTGGTGGTGGTGATCGTGGTGGTGGTGGTGGTGATGGTGATGGTGATCGTGGTGATGGTGATCGTGGTGGTGGTGGTGATGGTGGTGGGGGTGGTGGTGGTGGTGGTGATGGTGATGGTGAGCGTGGTGGTGGTGATGGTGATCGTGGTGGTGGTGGTGGTGGAGATCGTGGTGGTGGTGGTGGTGATGGTGATCGTGGTGGTGGTGGTGATGGTGGTGGGGGTGGTGGTGGTGGTGATGGTGATGGTGATCGTGGTGGTGATGGTGATCGTGGTGGTGGTGATTGTGGTGGTGGTGGTGGTGGTGGTGGTGATGGTGATGGTGATCGTGGTGGTGGTGATGGTGATCGTGGTGGTGGTGATTGTGGTGGTGGTGGTGGTGGTGGTGGTGGTGATGGTGATCGTGGTGGTGGTGATTGTGGTGGTGGTGGTGGTGGTGGTGGTGGTGGTGATGGTGATGGTGATCGTGGTGATGGTGATGGTGATGGTGATCGTGGTGGTGGTGATGGTGATCGTGGTGATTGTGGTGGTGGTGGTGGTGGTGGTGGTGATGGTGATGGTGATCGTGGTGGTGGTGGTGGTGGTGGTGATCGTGGTGGTGGAGATGGTGATCGTGGTGATGGTGATCGTGGTGGTGGTGATGGTGATCGTGGTGGTGGTGATGGTGATCGTGGTGATGGTGATCGTGGTGGTGGTGATGGTGATCGTGGTGGTGGTGGTGGTGATCGTGGTGGTGGTGATGGTGAAAGTGGTGGTGGTGATTGTGGTGGTGGTGGTGGTGGTGGTGGTGGTGGTGGTGGTGATGGTGATCGTGGTGGTGGTGGTGGTGATGGTGATCGTGGTGATTGTGGTGGTGATGGTGATCGTGGTGATTGTGGTGGTGGTGGTGGTGGTGGTGGTGGTGATGGTGATCGTGGTGATGGTGATGGTGATCGTGGTGGTGGTGGTGGTGATGGTGATCGTGGTGGTGGTGGTGATGGTGATGGTGGTGGTGGTGGTGGTGGTGGTGATGGTGATCGTGGTGGTGGTGATGGTGATGGTGATGGTGATCGTGGTGGTGGTGATGGTGATGGTGATGGTGATCGTGGTGGTGGTGGTGGTGGTGATCGTGGTGGTGGTGGTGGGGGTGGTGGTGGTGGTGATGGTGATGGTGATCGTGGTGGTGGTGATGGTGATCGTGGTGGTGGTGATTGTGGTGGTGGTGGTGATGGTGATCGTGGTGGTGGTGGTGGTGGTGATTGTGGTGGTGGTGGTGGTGGTGATGGTGATCGTGGTGGTGGTGGTGGTGATGGTGATCGTGGTGGTGGTGATGGTGATCATGGTGATGGTGATGGTGATCGTGGTGGTGGTGATCGTGGTGGTGGTGATGGTGATCGTGGTGGTGGTGGTGGTGGTGATTGTGGTGGTGGTGGTGGTGATGGTGATGGTGATCGTGGTGGTGGTGATGGTGATGGTGATCGTGGTGGTGTTGGTGATCGTGGTGGTGGTGGTGGTGATGGTGATCGTGGTGATGGTGATGGTGATTGTGGTGGTGGTGGTGGTGATGGTGATCATGGTGATGGTGATGGTGATCGTGGTGGTGGTGATGGTGATCGTGGTGGTGGTGATTGTGGTGGTGGTGGTGGTGGTGATGGTGATGGTGATCGTGGTGGTGGTGATGGTGATGGTGATCGTGGTGGTGGTGATGGTGATCGTGGTGGTGGTGATTGTGGTGGTGGTGGTGGTGGTGGTGATGGTGATGGTGATCGTGGTGGTGGTGATGGTGATTGTGGTGGTGGTGGTGGTGATGGTGGTGGTGATCGTGGTGGTGGTGGTGGTGATGGTGATCGTGGTGGTGGTGGTGGTGATGGTGATCGTGGTGGTGGTGATGGTGATCGTGGTGGTGATCGTGGTGGTGGTGATGGTGATCGTGGTGGTGGTGGTGGTGATGGTGATGGTGATCGTGGTGGTGGTGGTGGTGATGGTGATCGTGGTGGTGATCGTGGTGGTGGTGATGGTGATGGTGGTGGTGATCGTGGTGGTGGTGATGGTGATGGTGGTGGTGATCGTGGTGGTGGTGGTGGTGATGGTGATGGTGATCGTGGTGGTGGTGATGGTGATCGTGGTGGTGGTGATTGTGGTGGTGGTGGTGGTGATGGTGATCGTGGTGGTGGTGATGGTGATGGTGATCGTGGTGGTGGTGGTGGTGATGGTGATCGTGGTGATGGTGATGGTGATGGTGATCGTGGTGGTGGTGGTGGTGATCGTGGTGGTGGTGATGGTGATCGTGGTGGTGGTGATTGTGGTGGTGGTGGTGGTGATGGTGATCGTGGTGGGGGTGGTGGTGGTGGTAATGGTGGTGGTGATCGTGGTGGTGGTGATGGTGATGGTGATCGTGGTGGTGGTGATGGTGGTGGTGGTGGTGATGGTGATGGTGATCGTGGTGGTGGTGATGGTGATGGTGATCGTGGTGGTGGTGGTGATGGTGATCGTGGTGGTGGTGATTGTGGTGGTGGTGGTGGTGATGGTGATGGTGATCGTGGTGGTGGTGATGGTGGTGGTGGTGGTGATGGTGATGGTGATCGTGGTGGTGGTGATGGTGATGGTGATCGTGGTGGTGGTGATTGTGGTGGTGGTGGTGATGGTGATCGTGGTGATAGTGATGGTGATCGTGGTGGTGGTGGTGGTGATCGTGGTGGTGGTGATCGTGGTGGTGGTGGTGGTGATGGTGATCGTGGTGATGGTGGTGGTGGTGGTGATCGTGGTGGTGGTGATTGTGGTGGTGGTGGTGGTGGTGATGGTGATCGTGGTGGTGGTGATGGTGATCGTGGTGATGGTGATGGTGATCGTGGTGGTGGTGGTGGTGATGGTGATCGTGGTGGTGGTGATTGTGGTGGTGGTGGTGGCGGTGGTGGTGATGGTGATCGTGGTGGTGGTGGTGGTGGTGGTGATGGTGATGGTGATCGTGGTGGTGGTGGTGGTGATGGTGATCGTGGTGATGGTGATGGTGATCGTGGTGGTAGTGATGGTGATCGTGGTGATGGTGATGGTGGTGGTGGTGGTGGTGATGGTGATGGTGATCGTGGTGGTGGATATGGTGATCGTGGTGGTGGTGATTGTGGTGGTGGTGGTGGTGATGGTGATCGTGGTGGTGATCGTGGTGGTGGTGGTGGTGATGGTGGTGGTGATGGTGATGGTGATCGTGGTGGTGGTGGTGATGGTGGTGGGGGTGGTGGTGGTGGTGATGGTGATCGTGGTGATCGTGGTGGTGGTGGTGGTGGTGATCGTGGTGGTGGTGGTGGTGATGGTGATCGTGGTGGTGGTGGTGGTGGTGATCATGGTGGTGGTGATGGTGATCGTGGTGGTGGTGATTGTGGTGGTGGAGGTGGTGGTGGTGGTGATGGTGATGGTGATCGTGGTGGTGGTGGTGGTGATGGTGATCGTGGTGATGGTGATGGTGATCGTGGTGGTGGTGGTGGTGATGCTGATCGTGGTGGTGATCGTGGTGGTGGTGATGGTGATGGTGATCGTGGTGGTGGTGATGGTGATCGTGGTGGTGGTGATTGTGGTGGTGGTGGTGGTGGTGATGGTGATGGTGATCGTGGTGGTGGTGGTGGTGATGGTGATCGTGGTGATGGTGATGGTGATCGTGGTGGTGGTGGTGGTGATCGTGGTGGTGGTGATTGTGGTGGTGGTGGTGTTGGGGGTGGTGGTGGTGGTGATGGTGATGGTGATCGTGGTGGTGGTGATTGTGGTGGTGGTGGTGGTGATGGTGATCGTGGTGGTGGTGATGGTGATGGTGATCGTGGTGGTGGTGATGGTGATCGTGGTGGTGGTGGTGGTGATTGTGGTGGTGGTGGTGGTGGTGATGGTGATGGTGATCGTGGTGGTGGTGGTGGGGATGGTGATCGTGGTGATGGTGATGGTGATCGTGGTGGTGGTGGTGGTGATCGTGGTGGTGGTGATTGTGGTGGTGGTGGGGGTGGTGGTGATGGTGATGGTGATCGTGGTGGTGGTGATTGTGGTGGTGGTGATGGTGATAGTGATCGTGGTGGTGGTGATGGTGATGGTGGTGGTGGTGGTGGTGATGGTGATTGTGGTGATGGTGATGGTGATCGTGGTGGTGGTGGTGGTGATGGTGATCGTGGTGGTGGTGATGGTGATCGTGGTGGTGGTGGTGGTGATGGTGATGGTGATGGTGATCGTGGTGGTGGTGGTGGTGATGGTGATCGTGGTGGTGGTGATGGTGATCGTGGTGGTGGTGATTGTGGTGGTGGTGGTGGTGGTGATAGTGATGGTGATCGTGGTGGTGGTGATTGTGGTGGTGGTGGTGGTGGTGGTGATGGTGATGGTGATCGTGGTGGTGGTGGTGGTGATGGTGGTGATGGTGATGGTGGTGGTGGTGGTGGTGGTGATGGTGATGGTGATCGTGGTGGTGGATATGGTGATC
>NC_136068.1:473099908-473104908 GCF_964261635.1 Lissotriton helveticus | reverse complement strand
TGGTGGTGGTGATGGTGATGGTGATCGTGGTGGTGGTGGTGGTGATGGTGATGGTGGTGGTGGTGGTGGTGGTGGTGATCGTGGTGGTGGTGATTGTGGTGGTGGTGGTGGTGGTGATGGTGATCGTGGTGGGGGTGGTGGTGGTGGTGATGGTGGTGGTGGTGGTGATGGTGATGGTGATCGTGGTGGTGGTGATGGTGATGGTGATCGTGGTGGTGGTGATGGTGGTGGTGGTGATGGTGATCGTGGTGGTGGTGATTGTGGTGGTGGTGGTGGTGATGGTGATGGTGATCGTGGTGGGGGTGGTGGTGGTGGTGATGGTGGTGGTGGTGGTGATGGTGATGGTGATCATGGTGGTGGTGATGGTGATCGTGATGGTGGTGAGTGTGGTGGTGGTGGTGGTGATGGTGATGGTGATCGTGGTAGGGGTGGTGGTGGTGGTGATGGTGGTGGTGGTGGTGATGGTGGTGGTGGTGGTGATGGTGATGGTGATCGTGGTGGTGGTGATGGTGATAGTGGTGGTGGTGATGGTGATTGTGGTGGTGGTGATTGTGGTGGTGGTGGTGGTGATGGTGATGGTGATCGTGGTGGGGTGGTGGTGGTGGTGATGGTGGTGGTGGTGGTGATGGTGATGGTGATCGTGGTGGTGGTGATGGTGATGGTGATCGTGGTGGTGGTGATGGTGATCGTGGTGGTGGTGATTGTGGTGGTGGTGGTGGTGATGGTGATCGTGGTGGGGGTGGTGGTGGTGGTGATGGTGGTGGTGATCGTGGTGGTGGTGATGGTGATGGTGATCGTGGTGGTGGTGATGGTGGTGGTGATGGTGATGGTGATCGTGGTGGGGTGATTGTGGTGGTGGTGGTGGTGGTGGTGGTGATGGTGATGGTGATCGTGGTGGTGGTGGTGGTGATGGTGATCGTGGTGATGGTGATCGTGGTGGTGGTGGTGGTGATGGTGATCGTGGTGGTGGTGATGGTGATCATGGTGGTGGTGGTGGTAATGGTGATGGTGATCGTGGTGGTGGTGGTGGTGATGGTGATCGTGGTGGTGATCGTGGTGGTGGTGATGGTGATGGTGGTGATGGTGATGGTGATCGTGGTGGTGGTGATGGTGATCGTGGTGGTGGTGATTGTGGTGGTGGTGGTGGTGATGGTGATCGTGGTGGTGGTGATGGTGATCGTGGTGGTGGTGATGGTGATCGTGGTGATGGTGATGGTGATCGTGGTGGTGGTGGTGGTGATCGTGATGGTGGTGATGGTGATCGTGGTGGTGGTGATTGTGGTGGTGGTGGTGGTGATGGTGATGGTGATCGTGGTGGGGGTGGTGGTGGTGGTGATGGTGGTGGTGATCGTGGTGGTGGTGATGGTGATGGTGATCGTGGTGGTGGTGATGGTGGTGGTGGTGGTGATGGTGATGGTGATCGTGGTGGTGGTGATGGTGATGGTGATCGTGGTGGTGGTGATGGTGATCGTGGTGGTGGTGATTGTGGTGGTGGTGATGGTGATGGTGATCATGGTGATGGTGATCGTGGTGGTGGTGGTGGTGGTGGTGATGGTGGTGGTAGTGGTGATGGTGATCGTGGTGGTGGTGATGGTGATGGTGATCGTGGTGGTGGTGATTGTGGTGGTGGTGGTGGTGGTGATGGTGGTGATCGTGGTGGTGGTGGTGGTGATGGTGATCGTGGTGATGGTGGTGGTGGTGGTGATCGTGGTGGTGGTGATTGTGGTGGTGGTGGTGATGGTGGTGATGGTGATGGTGATCGTGGTGGTGGTGGTGGTGATGGTGATTGTGGTGATGGTGATCGTGGTGGTGGTGGTGGTGATGGTGATCGTGGTGGTGGTGATTGTGGTGGTGGTGGTGGTGGTGGTGATGGTGATGGTGATCGTGGTGGTGGTGGTGATGGTGGTGGTGATCGTGGTGGTGGTGGTGGTGATGGTGATCGTGGTGATGGTGATGGTGATCGTGGTGGTGGTGGTGGTGATGGTGATCGTGGTGATGGTGATGGTGGTGATGGTGATGGTGATCGTGGTGGTGGATATGGTGATCGTGGTGGTGGTGATTGTGGTGGTGGTGGTGGTGATGGTGATCGTGGTGGTGATCGTGGTGGTGGTGGTGGTGATGGTGATGGTGATGGTGGTGGTGATGGTGATGATGATCGTGGTGGTGGTGATGGTGGTGGGGGTGGTGGTGGTGGTGGTGGTGATGGTGATGGTGATCGTGGTGATCGTGGTGGTGGTGGTGGTGGTGATCGTGGTGGTGGTGGTGGTGATGGTGATCGTGGTGGTGGTGGTGGTGGTGATCGTGGTGGTGGTGATGGTGATTGTGGTGGTGATGATTGTGGTGGTGGTGGTGGTGGTGATGGTGATCGTGGTGGTGGTGGTGGTGATGGTGATCGTGGTGATGGTGATGGTGGTGGTGGTGGTGGTGATGGTGATCGTGGTGGTGATCGTGGTGGTGGTGATGGTGATGGTGATCGTGGTGGTGGTGATGGTGATCGTGGTGGTGGTGGTGGTGATTGTGGTGGTGGTGGTGGTGGTGGTGGTGATGGTGATGGTGATCGTGGTGGTGGTGGTGGTGATGGTGATCGTGGTGATGGTGATCGTGGTGGTGGTGGTGGTGATCGTGGTGGTGGTGATTGTGGTGGTGGTGGTGGTGGTGGTGATGGTGATCGTGGTGGTGGTGATTGTGGTGGTGGTGATGGTGATCGTGGTGGTGGTGATGGTGATGGTGATCGTGGTGGTGGTGGTGGTGGTGATCGTGGTGGTGGTGGTGGTGATGGTGATGGTGATCGTGGTGATGGTGATGGTGATCGTGGTGGTGGTGGTGGTGATCGTGGTGGTGGTGATTGTGGTGGTGGTGGGGGTGGTGGTGGTGGTGATGGTGATGGTGATCGTGGTGGTGGTGATTGTGGTGGTGGTGGTGGTGATGGTGATGGTGATCGTGGTGGTGGTGATGGTGATGGTGATCGTGGTGGTGGTGGTGGTGATGGTGATCGTGGTGATGGTGATGGTGATCGTGGTGGTGGTGGTGGTGATGGTGATCGTGGTGGTGGTGATGGTGATCGTGGTGGTGGTGATGGTGATGGTGATGGTGATCGTGGTGGTGGTGGTGGTGATGGTGATCGTGGTGGTGGTGATGGTGATCGTGGTGGTGGTGATTGTGGTGGTGGTGGTGGTGGTGGTGGTGATGGTGATGGTGATCGTGGTGGTGGTGATTGTGGTGGTGGTGGTGGTGGTGGTGATGGTGATGGTGATCGTGGTGGTGGTGGTGGTGATGGTGATCGTGGTGATGGTGATGGTGATCGTGGTGGTGGTGGTGGTGATGGTGATCGTGGTGGTGATCGTGGTGGTGGTGATGGTGATGGTGATCGTGGTGGTGGTGGTGGTGATGGTGATTGTGGTGGTGGTGGTGGTGGTGATCGTGGTGGTGGTGATGGTGATCGTGGTGGTGGTGGTGGTGGTGGTGGTGATGGTGATGGTGATCGTGGTGGTGGTGGTGGTGATGGTGATCGTGGTGATGGTGATGGTGATCGTGGTGGTGGTGATGGTGATCGTGATGGTGATCGTGGTGGTGGTGATGGTGATGGTGATCGTGGTGGTGGTGATCATGGTGGTGGTGATTGTGGTGGTGGTGGTGGTGGTGATGGTGGTGATGGTGATCGTGGTGGTGGTGGTGGTGATGGTGATCGTGGTGATGGTGATGGTGATCGTGGTGGTGGTGGTGGTGGTGATGGTGATCGTGGTGGTGGTGATGGTGATCGTGGTGGTGGTGGTGGTGATGGTGATCGTGGTGATGGTGATGGTGATCGTGGTGGTGATGGTGATCGTGGTGGTGATCGTGGTGGTGGTGATGGTGATGGTGATCGTGGTGGTGGTGATGGTGATGGTGATCGTGGTGATGGTGATGGTGATCGTGGTGATGGTGGTGGTGGTGATCGTGGTGGTGGTGGTGGTGATGGTGATCGTGGTGGTGGTGATGGTGATCGTGGTGGTGGTGATTGTGGTGGTGGTGGTGGTGGTGGTGGTGGTGATCGTGGTGGTGGTGATTGTGGTGGTGATGGTGGTGATGGTGATGGTGATCGTGGTGGTGGTGGTGGTGATCGTGGTGGTGGTGATTGTGGTGGTGGTGGTGGTGATGGTGATGGTGATCATGGTGATGGTGATCGTGGTGGTGGTGGTGGTGATGGTGGTGGTGATGGTGATCGTGGTGGTGGTGATGGTGATGGTGATCGTGGTGGTGGTGATTGTGGTGGTGGTGGTGGTGGTGATGGTGGTGATCGTGGTGGTGGTGGTGGTGATGGTGATCGTGGTGATGGTGGTGGTGGTGGTGATCGTGGTGGTGGTGATTGTGGTGGTGGTGGTGGTGTTGGTGGTGATGGTGATGGTGATCGTGGTGGTGGTGGTGGTGATGGTGATCGTGGTGATGGTGATCGTGGTGGTGGTGGTGGTGATGGTGATCGTGGTGATGGTGATCGTGGTGGTGGTGATGGTGATGGTGATCGTGGTGGTGGTGATGGTGATCGTGGTGGTGGTGATTGTGGTGGTGGTGGTGGTGGTGATGGTGATCGTGGTGATGGTGATCGTGGTGGTGGTGGTGGTGATCGTGGTGGTGGTGATGGTGGTGGTGGTGGGGGTGGTGGTGGTGGTGATGGTGATGGTGATCGTGGTGGTGGTGATTGTGGTGGTGGTGATGGTGATCGTGGTGATGGTGATGGTGATCGTGGTGTGGTGGTGATGGTGATCGTGGTGGTGGTGATTGTGGTGGTGGTGGTGGTGGTGATGGTGATCGTGGTGGTGGTGGTGGTGGTGATGGTGATGGTGATCGTGGTGGTGGTGGTGGTGATGGTGATCGTGGTGATGGTGATGGTGATCGTGGTGGTGGTGGTGGTGATGGTGATCGTGGTGATGGTGATGGTGATGGTGGTGGTGGTGGTGGTGATGGTGATGGTGATCGTGGTGGTGGTGATTGTGGTGGTGGTGGTGGTGGTGGTGATGGTGATG
>NC_136068.1:473092408-473094908 GCF_964261635.1 Lissotriton helveticus | reverse complement strand
TGGTGATGGTGATGGTGATCGTGGTGGTGGTGATGGTGATCATGGTGGTGGTGATTGTGGTGGTGGTGGTGGTGGTGATGGTGATGGTGATCGTGGTGGTGGTGATGGTGATTGTGGTGGTGGTGGTGGTGATCGTGGTGGTGGTGGTGATCGTGGTGGTGTTGGTGGTGATGGTGATGGTGATCGTGGTGGTGGTGGTGGTGATGGTGATCGTGGTGGTGGTGGTGGTGATGGTGATCGTGGTGGTGATCGTGGTGGTGGTGATGGTGATCGTGGTGGTGGTGATGGTGATCGTGGTGGTGGTGGTGGTGATGGTGATCGTGGTGGTGATCGTGGTGGTGGTGATGGTGATGGTGATAGTGGTGGTGGTGATGGTGATGGTGATCGTGGTGGTGATGATGGTGATCGTGGTGGTGGTGATTGTGGTGGTGGTGGTGGTGATGGTGATGGTGATCGTGGTGGTGGTGATGGTGATGGTGATCGTGGTGGTGGTGGTGATGGTGATCGTGGTGATGGTGATGGTGATCGTGGTGGTGGTGGTGGTGATCGTGGTGGTGGTGATGGTGATCGTGGTGGTGGTGATTGTGGTGGTGGTGATGGTGATCGTGGTGGGGGTGGTGGTGGTGGTGATGGTGGTGGTGATCGTGGTGGTGGTGATGGTGATGGTGATCGTGGTGGTGGTGATGGTGGTGGTGATGGTGGTGGTGATCGTGGTGGTGGTGATGGTGATCGTGGTGGTGGTGATGGTGGTGGTGGTGGTGATGGTGATGGTGATCGTGGTGGTGGTGATGGAGATGGTGATCGTGGTGGTGGTGGTGATGGTGATCGTGGTGGTGGTGATTGTGGTGGTGGTGGTGGTGATGGTGATGGTGATCGTGGTGGTGGTGGTGGTGATGGTGGTGGTGGTGGTGATGGTGATCGTGGTGGTGGTGATGGTGATCATGGTGGTGGTGATTGTGGTGGTGGTGGTGGTGGTGGTGGTGATGGTTATCGTGGTGATGGTGATGGTGATCGTGGTGGTGGTGGTGGTGATCGTGGTGGTGGTGATCGTGGTGGTGGTGGTGGTGATGGTGATCGTGGAGATGGTGGTGGTGGTGGTGATCGTGGTGGTGGTGATTGTGGTGGTGGTGGTGGTGGTGATGGTGATCGTGGTGGTGGTGATGGTGATCGTGGTGATGGTGATGGTGATTGTGGTGGTGGTGATGGTGATCGTGGTGGTGGTGATTGTGATGGTGGCGGTGGTGGTGATGGTGATCGTGGTGGTGGTGGTGGTGATGGTGATGGTGATCATGGTGGTGGTGGTGGTGATGGTGATCGTGGTGATGGTGATGGTGATCGTGTGGTGGTGGTGGTGGTGATGGTGATCATGGTGATGGTGATGGTGATGGTGGTGGTGGTGGTGGTGATGGTGATCGTGGTGGTGATCGTGGTGGTGGTGGTGGTGATGGTGGTGGTGGTGGTGATGGTGATGGTGGTGGTGATGGTGGTGGGGGTGGTGGTGGTGGTGATGGTGATGGTGATCGGGTGGTGGTGGTGATGGTGGTGGGGGTGGTGGTGATGGTGATGGTGATCGTGATCGTGGTGATCGTGGTGGTGGTGGTGGTGGTGATCGTGGTGGTGGTGGTGGTGATGGTGATCGTGGTGGTGGTGGTGGTGGTGATCGTGGTGGTGGTGATGGTTATCGTGGTGATGGTGATGGTGATCGTGGTGGTGGTGGTGGTGATCGTGGTGGTGGTGATCGTGGTGGTGGTGATGGTGATCGTGGAGATGGTGGTGGTGGTGGTGATCGTGGTGGTGGTGATTGTGGTGGTGGTGGTGGTGGTGATGGTGATCGTGGTGGTGGTGATGGTGATCGTGGTGATGGTGATGGTGATTGTGGTGGTGGTGATGGTGATCGTGGTGGTGGTGATTGTGATGGTGGCGGTGGTGGTGATGGTGATCGTGGTGGTGGTGGTGGTGATGGTGATGGTGATCATGGTGGTGGTGGTGGTGATGGTGATCGTGGTGATGGTGATGGTGATCGTGGTGGTGGTGGTGGTGGTGATGGTGATCATGGTGATGGTGATGGTGATGGTGGTGGTGGTGGTGGTGATGGTGATCGTGGTGGTGATCGTGGTGGTGGTGGTGGTGATGGTGGTGGTGGTGGTGATGGTGATGGTGGTGGTGATGGTGGTGGGGGTGGTGGTGGTGGTGATGGTGATGGTGATCGTGGTGGTGGTGGTGATGGTGGTGGGGGTGGTGGTGATGGTGATGGTGATCGTGATCGTGGTGATCGTGGTGGTGGTGGTGGTGGTGATCGTGGTGGTGGTGGTGGTGATGGTGATCGTGGTGGTGGTGATGGTGATCGTGGTGGTGGTGATTGTGGTGGTGGAGGTGGTGGTGGTGGTGATGGTGATGGTGATCGTGGTGGTGGTGGTGGTGATGGTGATCGTGGTGATGGTGATGGTGGTGGTGGTGGTGATGGTGATTGTGGTGATGATCGTGGTGGTGGTGATGGTGA
>NC_136068.1:473079908-473089908 GCF_964261635.1 Lissotriton helveticus | reverse complement strand
CGTGGTGGTGGTGATGGTGATCGTGGTGGTGGTGATTGTGGTGGTGGTGGTGGTGGTGGTGATGGTGATGGTGATCGTGGTGGGGGTGGTGGTGATGGTGATGGTGATCGTGGTGGTGGTGATGGTGATCGTGGTGGTGGTGATGGTGATTGTGGTGGTGGTGATTGTGGTGGTGGTGGTGGTGATGGTGATGGTGATCGTGGTGGGGTGGTGGTGGTGGTGATGGTGGTGGTGGTGGTGATGGTGATGGTGATCGTGGTGGTGGTGATGGTGATGGTGATCGTGGTGGTGGTGATGGTGATCGTGGTGGTGGTGATTGTGGTGGTGGTGGTGGTGATGGTGATCGTGGTGGGGGTGGTGGTCGTGGTGATGGTGGTGGTGATCGTGGTGGTGGTGATGGTGATGGTGATCGTGGTGGTGGTGATGGTGGTGGTGATGGTGATGATGATCGTGGTGGGGGTGATTGTGGTGGTGGTGGTGGTGGTGATGGTGATGGTGATCGTGGCGGTGGTGGTGGTGATGGTGATCGTGGTGATGGTGATGGTGATCGTGGTGGTGGTGGTGGTGATGGTGATCGTGGTGGTGGTGATGGTGATCGTGGTGGTGGTGGTGGTGATGGTGATCGTGGAGATGGTGGTGGTGGTGGTGATCGTGGTGGTGGTGATTGTGGTGGTGGTGGTGATGGTGATCGTGGTGGTGGTGATGGTGATCGTGGTGATGGTGATTGTGGTGGTGGTGATGGTGATCGTGGTGGTGGTGATTGTGATGGTGGCGGTGGTGGTGATGGTGATCGTGGTGGTGGTGGTGGTGATGGTGATGGTGATCATGGTGGTGGTGGTGGTGATGGTGATCGTGGTGATGGTGATGGTGATCGTGGTGGTGGTGGTGGTGGTGATGGTGATCATGGTGATGGTGATGGTGATGGTGGTGGTGGTGGTGGTGATGGTGATCGTGGTGGTGATCGTGGTGGTGGTGGTGGTGATGGTGGTGGTGGTGGTGATGGTGATGGTGGTGGTGATGGTGGTGGGGGTGGTGGTGGTGGTGATGGTGATGGTGATCGTGGTGGTGGTGGTGATGGTGGTGGGGGTGGTGGTGATGGTGATGGTGATCGTGATCGTGGTGATCGTGGTGGTGGTGGTGGTGGTGATCGTGGTGGTGGTGGTGGTGATGGTGATCGTGGTGGTGGTGGTGGTGGTGATCGTGGTGGTGGTGATGGTGATCGTGGTGGTGGTGATTGTGGTGGTGGAGGTGGTGGTGGTGGTGATGGTGATGGTGATCGTGGTGGTGGTGGTGGTGATGGTGATCGTGGTGATGGTGATGGTGGTGGTGGTGGTGATGGTGATTGTGGTGGTGATCGTGGTGGTGGTGATGGTGATGGTGATCGTGGTGGTGGTGATGGTGATCGTGGTGGTGGTGATTGTGGTGGTGGTAGTGGTGGTGGTGATGGTGATGGTGATCGTGGTGGTGGTGGTGGTGATGGTGATCGTGGTGATGGTGATGGTGATCGTGGTGGTGGTGGTGGTGATCGTGGTGGTGGTGATTGTGGCGGTGGTGGTGTTGGGGGTGGTGGTGATGGTGATGGTGATGGTGATCGTGGTGGTGGTGATTGTGGTGGTGGTGGTGGTGATGGTGATCGTGGTGGTGGTGATGGTGATGGTGATCGTGGTGGTGGTGATGGTGGTGGTGGTGATGGTGATGGTGATCGTGGTGGTGGGGATGGTGATCGTGGTGATGGTGATGGTGATCGTGGTGGTGGTGGTGGTGATCGTGGTGGTGGTGATTGTGGTGGTGGTGGGGGTGGTGGTGATGGTGATGGTGATCGTGGTGGTGGTGATTGTGGTGGTGGTGATGGTGAAAGTGATCGTGGTGGTGGTGATGGTGATGGTGATCGTGGTGGTGGTGGTGGTGATGGTGATCGTGGTGATGGTGATGGTGATCGTGGTGGTGGTGATGGTGATCGTGGTGGTGGTGATGGTGATGGTGATGGTGATGGTGATCGTGGTGGTGGTGGTGGTGATGGTGATCGTGGTGGTGGTGATCGTGGTGGTGGTGATTGTGGTGGTGGTGGTGGTGGTGGTGGTGATGGTGATGGTGATCGTGGTGGTGGTGATTGTGGTGGTGGTGGTGGTGGTGATGGTGATCGGTGGTGGTGGTGATGGTGATCGTGGTGATGGTGATGGTGATCGTGGTGGTGGTGGTGGTGATGGTGATCGTGGTGGTGATCGTGGTGGTGGTGATGGTGATGGTGATCGTGGTGGTGATGGTGATCATGGTGGTGGTGGTGGTGGTGATCGTGGTGGTGATGATGGTGATCATGGTGGTGGTGATTGTGGTGGTGGTGGTGGTGGTGATGGTGATGGTGATCGTGGTGGTGGTGGTGGTGATGGTGATCGTGGTGATGGTGATGGTGATCGTGGTGGTGGTGATGGTGATCGTGGTGGTGATCGTGGTGGTGGTGATGGTGATGGTGATCGTGGTGGTGGTGATGGTGATCGTGGTGGTGGTGATTGTGGTGGTGGTGGTGGTGGTGATGGTGATCGTGGAGGTGGTGATCGTGGTGGTGGTGATTGTGGTGGTGGTGGTGGTGATCGTGGTGGTGGTGATTGTGGTGGTGGTGGGGGTGGTGGTGATTGTGGTAGTGGTGGTGGTGGTGGTGGTGATTGTGGTGGTGGTGGTGGTGGTGGTGGTGATGGTGATGGTGATCATGGTGGTGGTGGTGATGGTGATCGTGGTGATGGTGATGGTGATCGTGGTGGTGGTGGTGGTGATGGTGATCGTGGTGATGGTGATGGTGATCGTGGTGGTGGTGATTGTGGTGGTGGTGGTGGTGGTGGTGATGGTGATGGTGATCGTGGTGATGGTGATGGTGATCGTGGTGGTGGTGGTGGTGATGGTGATCGTGGTGATGGTGATGGTGATCGTGGTGGTGGTGATTGTGGTGGTGGTGGTGGTGATCGTGGTGGTGGTGGTGATCGTGGTGGTGTTGGTGGTGATGGTGATGGTGATCGTGGTGGTGGTGGTGGTGATGGTGATCGTGGTGGTGGTGGTGGTGATGGTGATCGTGGTGGTGATCGTGGTGGTGGTGATGGTGATCGTGGTGGTGGTGATGGTGATGGTGATCGTGGTGGTGGTGGTGGTGATGGTGATCGTGGTGGTGATCGTGGTGGTGGTGATGGTGATGGTGATCGTGGTGGTGGTGATGGTGATGGTGATCGTGGTGGTGATGATGGTGATCGTGGTGGTGGTGATTGTGGTGGTGGTGGTGGTGATGGTGATGGTGATCGTGGTGGGGGTGGTGGTGGTGGTGATGGTGGTGGTGATCGTGGTGGTGGTGATGGTGATGGTGATCGTGGTGGTGGTGATGGTGGTGGTGATGGTGATGGTGATCGTGGTGGGGGTGATTGTGGTGGTGGTGGTGGTGGTGATGGTGATGGTGATCGTGGCGGTGGTGGTGGTGATGGTGATCGTGGTGATGGTGATGGTGATCGTGGTGGTGGTGGTGGTGATGGTGATCGTGGTGGTGGTGATGGTGATCGTGGTGGTGGTGGTGGTGATGGTGATCGTGGAGATGGTGGTGGTGGTGGTGATCGTGGTGGTGGTGATTGTGGTGGTGGTGGTGGTGGTGATGGTGATCGTGGTGGTGGTGATGGTGATCGTGGTGATGGTGATGGTGATTGTGGTGGTGGTGATGGTGATCGTGGTGGTGGTGATTGTGATGGTGGCGGTGGTGGTGATGGTGATCGTGGTGGTGGTGGTGGTGATGGTGATGGTGATCATGGTGGTGGTGGTGGTGATGGTGATCGTGGTGATGGTGATGGTGATGGTGGTGGTGGTGATGGTGATCATGGTGATGGTGATGGTGATGGTGGTGGTGGTGGTGGTGATGGTGATCGTGGTGGTGATCGTGGTGGTGGTGGTGGTGATGGTGGTGGTGGTGGTGATGGTGATGGTGGTGGTGATGGTGGTGGGGGTGGTGGTGGTGGTGATGGTGATGGTGATCGTGGTGGTGGTGGTGATGGTGGTGGGGGTGGTGGTGATGGTGATGGTGATCGTGATCGTGGTGATCGTGGTGGTGGTGGTGGTGGTGATCGTGGTGGTGGTGGTGGTGATGGTGATCGTGGTGGTGGTGGTGGTGGTGATCGTGGTGGTGGTGATGGTGATCGTGGTGGTGGTGATTGTGGTGGTGGAGGTGGTGGTGGTGGTGATGGTGATGGTGATCGTGGTGGTGGTGGTGGTGATGGTGATCGTGGTGATGGTGATGGTGGTGGTGGTGGTGATGGTGATTGTGGTGGTGATCGTGGTGGTGGTGATGGTGATGGTGATCGTGGTGGTGGTGATGGTGATCGTGGTGGTGGTGATTGTGGTGGTGGTAGTGGTGGTGGTGATGGTGATGGTGATCGTGGTGGTGGTGGTGGTGATGGTGATCGTGGTGATGGTGATGGTGATCGTGGTGGTGGTGGTGGTGATCGTGGTGGTGGTGATTGTGGCGGTGGTGGTGTTGGGGGTGGTGGTGATGGTGATGGTGATGGTGATCGTGGTGGTGGTGATTGTGGTGGTGGTGGTGGTGATGGTGATCGTGGTGGTGGTGATGGTGATGGTGATCGTGGTGGTGGTGATGGTGATCGTGGTGGTGGTGGTGGTGATTGTGGTGGTGGTGGTGATGGTGATGGTGATCGTGGTGGTGGGGATGGTGATCGTGGTGATGGTGATGGTGATCGTGGTGGTGGTGGTGGTGATCGTGGTGGTGGTGATTGTGGTGGTGGTGGGGGTGGTGGTGATGGTGATGGTGATCGTGGTGGTGGTGATTGTGGTGGTGGTGATGGTGAAAGTGATCGTGGTGGTGGTGATGGTGATGGTGATCGTGGTGGTGGTGGTGGTGATGGTGATCGTGGTGATGGTGATGGTGATCGTGGTGGTGGTGATGGTGATCGTGGTGGTGGTGATGGTGATGGTGATGGTGATCGTGGTGGTGGTGGTGGTGATGGTGATCGTGGTGGTGGTGATCGTGGTGGTGGTGATTGTGGTGGTGGTGGTGGTGGTGGTGGTGATGGTGATGGTGATCGTGGTGGTGGTGATTGTGGTGGTGGTGGTGGTGGTGATGGTGATGGTGATCGTGGTGGTGGTGGTGGTGATGGTGATCATGGTGATGGTGATGGTGATCGTGGTGGTGGTGGTGGTGATGGTGATCGTGGTGGTGATCGTGGTGGTGGTGATGGTGATGGTGATCGTGGTGGTGGTGGTGGTGATGGTGATCATGGTGGTGGTGGTGGTGGTGATCGTGGTGGTGGTGATGGTGATCATGGTGGTGGTGATTGTGGTGGTGGTGGTGGTGGTGATGGTGATGGTGATCGTGGTGGTGGTGGTGGTGATGGTGATCGTGGTGATGGTGATGGTGATCGTGGTGGTGGTGATGGTGATCGTGGTGGTGATCGTGGTGGTGGTGATGGTGATGGTGATCGTGGTGGTGGTGATGGTGATCGTGGTGGTGGTGATGGTGATCGTGGTGGTGGTGATTGTGGTGGTGGTGGTGGTGATGGTGATCGTGGAGATGGTGATCGTGGTGGTGGTGATTGTGGTGGTGGTGGTGGTGATCGTGGTGGTGGTGATTGTGGTGGTGGTGGGGGTGGTGGTGATTGTGGTAGTGGTGGTGGTGGTGGTGGTGATTGTGGTGGTGGTGGTGGTGGTGGTGGTGATGGTGATGGTGATCGTGATGGTGGTGGTGATGGTGATCGTGGTGATGGTGATGGTGATCGTGGTGGTGGTGGTGGTGATGGTGATCGTGGTGATGGTGATGGTGATCGTGGTGGTGGTGATTGTGGTGGTGGTGGTGGTGGTGGTGATGGTGATGGTGATCGTGGTGATGGTGATGGTGATCGTGGTGGTGGTGGTGGTGATGGTGATCGTGGTGATGGTGATGGTGATCGTGGTGGTGGTGATTGTGGTGGTGGTGGTGATGGTGATAGTGATCGTGGTGATGGTGATGGTGATCGTGGTGGTGGTGATGGTGATCGTGGTGGTGATCGTGGTGGTGGTGATGGTGATGGTGATCGTGGTGGTGGTGATGGTGGTGGTGGTGGTGGTGGTGGTGATGGTGATCGTGGTGGTGGTGATTGTGGTGGTGGTGGTGGTGATCGTGGTGGTGGTGATTGTGGTGGTGGTGGGGGTGGTGGTGGTGGTGATGGTGATCGTGGTGGTGGTGATTGTGGTGGTGGTGGTGGTGGTGGTGATGGTGATGGTGATCGTGGTGGTGGTGGTGGTGATTGTGATCGTGGTGATGGTGATGGTGATCGTGGTGGTGGTGGTGGTGATGGTGATCGTGGTGATGGTGATGGTGATCGTGGTGGTGGTGATTGTGGTGGTGGTGGTGGTGATGGTGATGGTGATCGTGGTGATGGTGATGGTGATGGTGGTGATGGTGATCGTGGTGGTGGTGGTTGTGATGGTGATCGTGGTGGTGGTGGTGGTGGTGGTGGTGGTGGTGATGGTGATCGTGGTGGTGGTGGTGGTGATGGTGATCGTGGTGGTGGTGATGGTGATCGTGGTGGTGGTGGTGGTGATGGTGATCGTGGTGATGGTGATCGTGGTGGTGGTGGTGGTGATGGTGATCGTGGTGGTGATCGTGGTGGTGGTGATGGTGATGGTGATCGTGGTGGTGGTGGTGGTGATGGTGATCGTGGTGGTGGTGGTGGTGGTGATCGTGGTGGTGGTGATGGTGATCGTGGTGGTGGTGATTGTGGTGGTGGTGGTGGTGGTGATCGTGGTGGTGGTGATGGTGATCGTGGTGGTGGTGATTGTGGTGGTGGTGGTGGTGGTGGTGATGGTGATGGTGATCGTGGTGGGGGTGGTGGTGATGGTGATGGTGATCGTGGTGGTGGTGATGGTGATCGTGGTGGTGGTGATGGTGATTGTGGTGGTGGTGATTGTGGTGGTGGTGGTGGTGATGGTGATGGTGATCGTAGTGGGGTGGTGGTGGTGGTGATGGTGGTGGTGGTGGTGATGGTGATGGTGATCGTGGTGGTGGTGATGGTGATGGTGATCGTGGTGGTGGTGATGGTGATCGTGGTGGTGGTGATTGTGGTGGTGGTGGTGGTGATGGTGATCGTGGTGGGGGTGGTGGTGGTGGTGATGGTGGTGGTGATCGTGGTGGTGGTGATGGTGATGGTGATCGTGGTGGTGGTGATGGTGGTGGTGATGGTGATGGTGATCGTGGTGGGGGTGATTGTGGTGGTGGTGGTGGTGGTGATGGTGATGGTGATCGTGGCGGTGGTGGTGGTGATGGTGATCGTGGTGATGGTGATGGTGATCGTGGTGGTGGTGGTGGTGATGGTGATCGTGGTGGTGGTGATGGTGATCATGGTGGTGGTGATGGTGATGGTGATGGTGATCGTGGTGGTGGTGGTGGTGATGGTGATCGTGGTGGTGATCGTGGTGGTGGTGATGGTGATGGTGATCGTGGTGGTGGTGATGGTGATGGTGATTGTGGTGGTGGTGATGGTGATCGTGGTGGTGGTGATTGTGGTGGTGGTGGTGGTGATGGTGATGGTGATCGTGGTGGTGGTGATGGTGATCGTGATCGTGGTGGTGGTGATGGTGATCGTGGTGATGGTGATGGTGATCGTGGTGGTGGTGGTGGTGATCATGGTGGTGGTGATGGTGATCGTGGTGGTGGTGATTGTGGTGGTGGTGATGGTGATGGTGATCGTGGTGGGGGTGGTGGTGGTGGTGATGGTGGTGGTGATCGTGGTGGTGGTGATGGTGATGGTGATCGTGGTGGTGGTGATGGTGGTGGTGGTGGTGATGGTGATGGTGATCGTGGTGGTGGTGATGGTGATGGTGATCGTGGTGGTGGTGATGGTGATCGTGGTGGTGGTGATGGTGATGGTGATCGTGGTGGTGGTGATTGTGGTGGTGGTGGTGGTGGTGGTGGTGGTGATGGTGGTGATTGTGGTGGTGGTGGTGGTGATGGTGATCGTGGTGATGGTGGTGGTGATCGTGGTGGTGGTGATTGTGGTGGTGGTGGTGATGGTGGTGATGGTGATGGTGATCGTGGTGGTGGTGGTGGTGATGGTGATCGTGGTGATGGTGATCGTGGTGGTGGTGATGGTGATCGTGGTGGTGGTGATTGTGGTGGTGGTGGTGGTGGTGGTGGTGATGGTGATGGTGATCGTGGTGGTGGTGGTGGTGATGGTGGTGGTGATCGTGGTGGTGGTGGTGGTGATGGTGATCGTGGTGAAGGTGATGGTGATCGTGGTGGTGGTGGTGGTGATGGTGATCGTGGTGATGGTGATGGTGGTGGTGGTGATGGTGATGGTGATCGTGGTGGTGGATATGGTGAACGTGGTGGTGGTGATTGTGGTGGTGGTGGTGCTGGTGGTGGTGGTGATGGTGATGGTGATGGTGGTGGTGATGGTGATGGTGATCGTGGTGGTGGTGATGGTGGTGGGGGTGGTGGTGGTGGTGATGGTGATGGTGATCGTGGTGATCGTGGTGGTGGTGGTGATCGTGGTGGTGGTGATGGTGATTGTGGTGGTGGTGGTGGTGGTGATCGTGGTGGTGGTGATGGTGATCGTGGTGGTGGTGATTGTGGTGGTGGTGGTGATGGTGATCGTGGTGGTGGTGGTGGTGATGGTGATCGTGGTGATGGTGATCGTGGTGGTGGTGGTGGTGATCGTGGTGGTGATCGTGGTGGTGGTGATGGTGATGGTGATCGTGGTGGTGGTGATGGTGATCGTGGTGGTGGTGATTGTGGTGGTGGTGGTGGTGGTGGTGGTGATGGTGATGTTGATCGTGGTGGTGGTGGTGGTGATGGTGATCGTGGTGATGGTGATCGTGGTGGTGGTGGTGGTGATCGTGGTGGTGGTGATTGTGGTGGTGGTGGTGGTGGTGGTGATGGTGATGGTGATCGTGGTGGTGGTGATTGTGGTGGTGGTGATGGTGATCGTGGTGGTGGTGATGGTGATGGGGATCGTGGTGGTGGTGGTGGTGGTGGTGGTGATGGTGATCGTGGTGGTGGTGGTGGTGATGGTGATCGTGGTGATGGTGATGGTGATCGTGGTGGTGGTGGTGGTGATCGTGGTGGTGGTGATTGTGGTGGTGGTGGGGGTGGTGGTGGTGGTGATGGTGATGGTGATCGTGGTGGTGGTGATTGTGGTGGTGGTGGTGGTGATGGTGATGGTGATCGTGGTGGTGGTGATGGTGATGGTGATGGTGATGGTGATCGTGGTGGTGGTGATGGTGATGGTGATCGTGGTGGTGGTGGTGGTGATGGTGATCGTGGTGATGGTGATGGTGATCGTGGTGGTGGTGGTGGTGATGGTGATCGTGGTGGTGGTGATGGTGATCGTGGTGGTGGTGGTGATGATGGTGGTGGTGATGGTGATCGTGGTGGTGGTGATGGTGATCGTGGTGGTGGTGATTGTGGTGGTGGTGGTGGTGGTGGTGGTGATGGTGATGGTGATCGTGGTGGTGGTGATTGTGGTGGTGGTGGTGGTGGTGGTGGTGATGGTGATGGTGATCGTGGTGGTGGTGGTGGTGATGGTGATCGTGGTGATGGTGATGGTGATCGTGGTAGTGGTGGTGGTGATGGTGATCGTGGTGGTGATCGTGGTGGTGGTGATGGTGATGGTGATCGTGGTGCTGGTGGTGGTGATGGTGATCGTGGTGGTGGTGGTGGTGGTGGTGGTGATCGTGGTGGTGGTGATGGTGATCGTGGTGGTGGTGGTGGTGGTGGTGATGGTGATCGTGGTGGTGGTGGTGGTGATGGTGATCGTGGTGATGGTGATGGTGATCGTGGTGGTGGTGATGGTGATCGTGGTGGTGATCGTGGTGGTGGTGATGGTGATGGTGATTGTGGTGGTGGTGATGGTGATCGTGGTGGTGGTGATTGTGGTGGTGGTGGTGGTGATGGTGGTGATGGTGATCGTGGTGGTGGTGGTGGTGATGGTGATCGTGGTGGTGGTGATGGTGATCGTGGTGGTGGTGATGGTGATCGTGGTGGTGG
>NC_136068.1:473064908-473069908 GCF_964261635.1 Lissotriton helveticus | reverse complement strand
GGTGATTGTGGTGGTGGTGATGGTGATCGTGGTGGTGGTGATGGTGATCGTGGTGGTGGTGGTGGTGGTGGTGGTGGTGATGGTGATCGTGGTGGTAGTGGTGGTGATGGTGATCGTGGTGATGGTGATGGTGATCGTGGTGGTGGTGATCGTGGTGGTGGTGATTGTGGTGGTGGTGGGGGTGGTGGTGGTGGGGATGGTGATGGTGATCGTGGTGGTGGTGATTGTGGTGGTGGTGGTGGTGATGGTGATGGTGATCGTGGTGGTGGTGATGGTGATGGTGATCGTGGTGGTGGTGGTGGTGATGGTGATCGTGGTGATGGTGATGGTGATCGTGGTGGTGGTGTTGGTGATGGTGATCGTGGTGATGGTGATCGTGGTGGTGGTGGTGGTGATGGTGATGGTGATCGTGGTGGTGGTGGTGGTGATGGTGATCGTGGTTGTGGTGATGGTGATCGTGGTGGTGGTGATTGTGGTGGTGGTGGTGGTGGTGGTGGTGATGGTGATGGTGATCGTGGTGGTGGTGATTGTGGTGGTGGTGGTGGTGGTGGTGGTGATGGTGATGGTGATCGTGGTGGTGGTGGTGGTGGTGATGGTGATCGTGGTGATGGTGATGGTGATCGTGGTGGTGGTGGTGGTGGTGATGGTGATCGTGGTGGTGATCGTGGTGGTGGTGATGGTGATGGTGATCGTGGTGGTGGTGGTGGTGATGGTGATCGTGGTGGTGGTGGTGGTGGTGGTGGTGATCGTGGTGGTGGTGATGGTGATCGTGGTGGTGGTGGTGGTGGTGGTGGTGGTGATGGTGATGGTGATCGTGGTGGTGGTGATGGTGATGGTGATCGTGGTGGTGGTGATGGTGATCGTGGTGGTGATCGTGGTGGTGGTGATGGTGATGGTGATCGTGGTGGTGGTGATGGTGATCGTGGTGGTGGTCGTGGTGGTGGTGATTGTGGTGGTGGTGGTGGTGGTGGTGGTGGTGATCGTTGTGGTGGTGGTGATGGTGATCGTGGTGATGGTGATCGTGGTGGTGGTGGTGGTGATGGTGATCGTGGTGGTGGTGATTGTGGTGGTGGTGATGGTGATGGTGATCGTGGTGGTGGTGGTGGTGGTGGTGGTGGTGATGGTGGTGGTGATCGTGGTGGTGGTGGTGGTGATGGTGATCGTGGTGATGGTGATGGTGATCGTGGTGGTGGTGGTGGTGATGGTGATCGTGGTGGGGGTGGTGGTGATGGTGATCATGGTGATGGTGATGGTGATCGTGGTGATGGTGGTGGTGGTGGTGATCGTGGTGGTGGTGGTGGTGATGGTGATCGTGGTGGTGGTGATGGTGATCGTGGTGGTGGTGATTGTGGTGGTGGTGGTGGTGGTGGTGATCGTGGTGGTGGTGGTGGTGGTGATCGTGGTGGTGGTGATTGTGGTGGTGGTGGTGGTGATGGTGATGGTGATCGTGGTGGTGGTGGTGGTGATCGTGGTGGTGGTGGTGGTGGTGATGGTGATGGTGATCATGGTGATGGTGATCGTGGTGGTGGTGATGGTGATCGTGGTGGTGGTGATGGTGATCGTGGTGGTGGTGATGGTGATGGTGATCGTGGTGGTGGTGATTGTGGTGGTGGTGGTGGTGGTGATGGTGGTGATCATGGTGGTGGTGGTGGTGATCGTGGTGATGGTGGTGGTGGTGGTGATCGTGGTGGTGGTGATTGTGGTGGTGGTGGTGGTGGTGGTGGTGATGGTGATGGTGATCGTGGTGGTGGTGGTGGTGATGGTGATCGTGGTGATGGTGATCGTGGTGGTGGTGATGGTGATGGTGATCGTGGTGGTGGTGATGGTGATCGTGGTGGTGGTGGTGGTGGTGATCGTGGTGGTGGTGGTGGTGATGGTGATCGTGGTGGTGGTGGTGGTGATTGTGGTGGTGGTGGTGGTGATGGTGATGGTGATCGTGGTGGTGGTGATGGTGATGGTGATCGTGGTGGTGTTGGTGATCGTGGTGGTGGTGGTGGTGATGGTGATCGTGGTGATGGTGATGGTGATCGTGGTGGTGGTGGTGGTGGTGGTGATTGTGGTGGTGGTGGTGGTGGTGGTGGTGATGGTGATCGTGGTGGTGGTGATGGTGATCGTGGTGGTGGTGGTGGTGATGGTGATCGTGGTGATGGTGATGGTGATCGTGGTGATGGTGATGGTGGTGGTGATCGTGGTGGTGGTGATGGTGATCATGGTGGTGGTGGTGGTGGTGATCGTGGTGGTGGTGGTGGTGATGGTGATCGTGGTGGTGGTGATTGTGGTGGTGGTGGTGGTGATGGTGATGGTGATCGTGGTGGTGGTGATGGTGATGGTGATCGTGGTGGTGTTGGTGATCGTGGTGGTGGTGGTGGTGATGGTGATCGTGGTGATGGTGATGGTGATCGTGGTGGTGGTGGTGGTGATGGTGATCATGGTGATGGTGATGGTGATCGTGGTGGTGGTGATGGTGATAGTGGTGGTGGTGATTGTGGTGGTGGTGGTGGTGGTGATGGTGATGGTGATGGTGATGGTGATGGTGATCGTGGTGGTGGTGATGGTGATCATGGTGGTGGTGATTGTGGTGGTGGTGGTGGTGGTGATGGTGATGGTGATCGTGGTGGTGGTGGTGATCGTGGTGGTGTTGGTGGTGGTGGTGATGGTGATCGTGGTGGTGGTGGTGGTGATGGTGATCGTGGTGGTGATCGTGGTGGTGGTGATGGTGATCGTGGTGGTGGTGATGGTGATGGTGATCGTGGTGGTGGTGGTGGTGATGGTGATCGTGGTGGTGATCGTGGTGGTGGTGATGGTGATGGTGATCGTGGTGGTGGTGATGGTGATGGTGATCGTGGTGGTGATGATGGTGATCGTGGTGGTGGTGATTGTGGTGGTGGTGGTGGTGATGGTGATGGTGATCGTGGTGGTGGTGATGGTGATGGTGATCGTGGTGGTGGTGGTGATGGTGATCGTGGTGATGGTGATCGTGGTGGTGGTGGTGGTGATCGTGGTGGTGGTGATGGTGATCGTGGTGGTGGTGATTGTGGTGGTGGTGATGGTGATCGTGGTGGGGGTGGTGGTGGTGGTGATGGTGGTGGTGATCGTGGTGGTGGTGATGGTGATCGTGGTGGTGGTGATGGTGGTGGTGATGGTGGTGGTGATCGTGGTGGTGGTGATGGTGATCGTGGTGGTGGTGATGGTGGTGGTGGTGGTGATGGTGATGGTGATCGTGGTGGTGGTGATGGAGATGGTGATCGTGGTGGTGGTGGTGATGGTGATCGTGGGGGTGGTGATTGTGGTGGTGGTGGTGGTGATGGTGATGGTGATCGTGGTGGTGGTGGTGGTGATGGTGGTGGTGGTGGTGATGGTGATCGTGGTGGTGGTGATGGTGATCATGGTGGTGGTGATTGTGGTGGTGGTGGTGGTGGTGGTGGTGATGGTTATCGTGGTGATGGTGATGGTGATCGTGGTGGTGGTGGTGGTGATCGTGGTGGTGGTGATCGTGGTGGTGGTGATGGTGATCGTGGAGATGGTGGTGGTGGTGGTGATCGTGGTGGTGGTGATTGTGGTGG
This sequence comes from Lissotriton helveticus, assembly GCF_964261635.1. NCBI lineage: Eukaryota > Metazoa > Chordata > Amphibia > Caudata > Salamandridae > Lissotriton > Lissotriton helveticus. The sequence goes on along the minus strand of NC_136068.1, from coordinate 473,066,345 downwards.
TGGTGGTGGTGGTGATGGTGATCGTGGTGGTGGTGATGGTGATCGTTGTGATGGTGATGGTGATTGTGGTGGTGGTGGTGGTGATGGTGATCGTGGTGGTGGTGATTGTGATGGTGGCGGTGGTGGTGATGGTGATTGTGGTGGTGGTGGTGGTGGTGATGGTGATGGTGATCATGGTGGTGGTGGTGGTGATGGTGATCGTGGTGATGGTGATGGTGATCGTGGTGGTGGTGGTGGTGGTGATGGTGATCGTGGTGATGGTGATGGTGATGGTGGTGGTGGTGGTGGTGATGGTGATCGTGGTGGTGATCGTGGTGGTGGTGGTGGTGATGGTGGTGGTGGTGGTGATGGTGATGGTGGTGGTGATGGTGGTGGGGGTGGTGGTGGTGGTGATGGTGATGGTGATCGTGGTGGTGGTGGTGATGGTGGTGGGGGTGGTGGTGATGGTGATGGTGATCGTGATCGTGGTGATCGTGGTGGTGGTGGTGGTGGTGATCGTGGTGGTGGTGGTGGTGATGGTGATCGTGGTGGTGGTGGTGGTGGTGATCGTGGTGGTGGTGATGGTGATCGTGGTGGTGGTGATTGTGGTGGTGGAGGTGGTGGTGGTGGTGATGGTGATGGTGATCGTGGTGGTGGTGGTGGTGATGGTGATCGTGGTGATGGTGATGGTGATGGTTGTGGTGGTGGTGATGGTGATTGTGGTGGTGATCGTGGTGGTGGTGATGGTGATGGTGATCGTGGTGGTGGTGATGGTGATCGTGGTGGTGGTGATTGTGGTGGTGGTAGTGGTGGTGGTGATGGTGATGGTGATCGTGGTGGTGGTGGTGGTGATGGTGATCGTGGTGATGGTGATGGTGATCATGGTGGTGGTGGTGGTGATCGTGGTGGTGGTGATTGTGGCGGTGGTGGTGTTGGGGGTGGTGGTGATGGTGATGGTGATGGTGATCGTGGTGGTGGTGATTGTGGTGGTGGTGGTGGTGATGGTGATCGTGGTGGTGGTGATGGTGATGGTGATCGTGGTGGTGGTGGTGGTGATGGTGATCGTGGTGATGGTGATGGTGATGGTTGTGGTGGTGGTGATGGTGATCGTGGTGGTGGTGGTGGTGATTGTGGTGGTGGTGGTGATGGTGATGGTGATCGTGGTGGTGGGGATGGTGATCGTGGTGATGGTGATGGTGATCGTGGTGGTGGTGGTGGTGATCGTGGTGGTGGTGATTGTGGTGGTGGTGGGGGTGGTGGTGATGGTGATGGTGATCGTGGTGGTGGTGATTGTGGTGGTGGTGATGGTGAAAGTGATCGTGGTGGTGGTGATGGTGATGGTGATCGTGGTGGTGGTGGTGGTGATGGTGATCGTGGTGATGGTGATGGTGATCGTGGTGGTGGTGGTGATGGTGATCGTGGTGGTGGTGATGGTGATCGTGGTGGTGGTGATGGTGA
>NC_136068.1:473044908-473057408 GCF_964261635.1 Lissotriton helveticus | reverse complement strand
TGGTGGTGGTGGTGGTGGTGGTGATGGTGGTGATTGTGGTGGTGGTGGTGGTGGTGATGGTGATCGTGGTGATGGTGGTGGTGGTGGTGATCATGGTGGTGGTGATTGTGGTGGTGGTGGTGGTGGTGATGGTGATGGTGATCGTGGTGGTGGTGGTGGTGATGGTGATCGTGGTGATCGTGGTGGTGGTGGTGGTGATGGTGATCGTGGTGATGGTGATCGTGGTGATGGTGATGGTGATGGTGATCGTGGTGGTGGTGATGGTGATCGTGGTGGTGGTGATTGTGGTGGTGGTGGTGGTGGTGGTGGTGATGGTGATGGTGATCGTGGTGGTGGTGGTGGTGATGGTGATCGTGGTGATGGTGATCGTGGTGGTGGTGGTGGTGATCGTGGTGGTGGTGATTGTGGTGGTGGTGGGGGTGGTGGTGGTAGTGATGGTGATGGTGATCGTGGTGGTGGTGATTGTGGTGGTGATGATGGTGATCGTGGTGATGGTGATGGTGATCGTGGTGGTGGTGGTGGTGATGGTGATCGTGGTGGTGGTGATTGTGGTGGTGGTGGTGGTGGTGATGGTGATCGTGGTGGTGGTGGTGGTGGTGGTGGTGGTGGTGATGGTGATGGTGATCGTGGTGGTGGTGGTGGTGATGGTGATCGTGGTGATGGTGATGGTGATCGTGGTGGTGGTGGTGGTGATGGTGATCGTGGTGATGGTGATGGTGATGGTGGTGGTGGTGGTGGTGGTGATGGTGATGGTGATCGTGGTGGTGGTGATTGTGGTGGTGGTGGTGGTGATGGTGATGGTGATGGTGATCGTGGTGGTGGTGGTGGTGGTGGTGGTGGTGGTGATGGTGGTGGTGATCGTGGTGGTGGTGGTGGTGATGGTGATCGTGGTGATGGTGATGGTGATCGTGGTGGTGGTGGTGGTGATGGTGATCGTGGTGATGGTGATGGTGGTGGTGGTGGTGGTGATGGTGATCGTGGTGGTGGATATGGAGATCGTGGTGGTGGTGGTGGTGATGGTGATCGTGGTGGTGGTGATTGTGGTGGTGGTGGTGATCGTGGTGGTGGTGATGGTGATCGTGGTGGTGGTGGTGGTGGTGATGGTGATGGTGATCGTGGTGGTGGTGATGGTGATCGTGGTGATGGTGATGGTGATCGTGGTGGTGGTGGTGGTGATGGTGATCGTGGTGATGGTGATGGTGATGGTGGTGGTGGTGGTGGTGATGGTGATCGTGGTGGTGGTGATTGTGGTGGTGGTGGTGGTGGTGGTGATGGTGATCCTGGTGGTGGTGGTGGTGGTGGTGATGGTGGTGGTGATTGTGGTGGTGGTGGTGGTGATGGTGATCGTGGTGATGGTGATGGTGATCGTGGTGGTGGTGGTGGTGTGGAAAAGTAAATTTTGCCATGTTCTGTGTCCCTACGTGTCATCCATCATATGTTATGTGTGCATGATTAAATATGCATATGCATTCCCCATGTCCGATTAATGACGCAATTACAGTTGTGTCCACCTCTAGTATGCCAGTTTCCAGTTCTCGTGAATACTACGAATATCAGGCCTATGTAAAGCTACGTTGCCACGTTTCTCAGTGTGCACGTTATTCTATTATAAAGTCCCCGTTTCTAGGCCTCAAAAGGGCCTGGACACCAGATTCAGCTCCTGTCTCCTGAAGCCTCGCTGAGGAGCGATACAGCCCCCACCTGTATCATCGACCCTTCACTTACTTCCTGCCTTACAGTGCCCGGCTCAGCCTGGCTCAGTCTCTGAGTCTGCCAAGAATATGTTATGATTCCAGTTATCAGTTCAGTCCTCCTTCTCTGCATTCCTAAACTACTGAATCGCATCAATAGTTTCCGTCATTGTCTAGCCTTCACGTCTCCACGTTAGAGAAATACTGCATTTAATGGTCATTTAATATTCTTCATCACGCACTACATGTAGAATAATGCATGGTCCAGTCTTAGAATCAAGTTAGCCTTTCCCCTCCTGACTTCTAGTTTATATCAACATGTTCTCTAAACATCAGATACTAGATACTGTTTAGGTACATGTCGCCCTGACTCTCCAGACTTCAGTCTCTGCTCCTAGCACAGAGTTCATAGCCCCCAGCTTCTCCTAGTAACACGTCACTGCTAGTTTGCGCGCACCATCAGGTTAGAGGTCCCGGCTCCTTAGGTAGCCCCCTCCATGGTTTCCGCCCCATTCATGACATATTCTGTTACGTTTGCATCACATGTCTATGAATACGCCCAGTTACACCTACTTTCGCCCTTATCTTTAGCGACTGCTACGCGTCACGCCTTCTGCTCCACCCACTGCTACGCCTATTGCAATGTAATGCTATGTGTTTGCGTTATGTATATATGCTCATGTACTGTTATTAAAAAAGGTTATCCTTCCTAGCGCGCTCATCCCAGACCCAGCCCCAGCAGCTGCTGGGCCCTGTCATCCTATTCCTATGCAGGTTGTCCTGTTCCTGTCCTTATGCTGTATTAAACCTGCGAAACTCCTACTACCTCGAATCTTGACTCTTATTTATTGAGCTATCTGTTATGATATATGTCTAGTCAAAAATAGGGTATTATTTATTTATTTACCACATAATGGCGCCCGAATAGGGACTTGCCCTTTCCCCACGCGTCGGTGAAGCCACGCCGACCCCCTGACCCTCTGCAGTCGTGACGGAACTCTTCTGTGCACCGGCAGATATTTCTGCTTCAAGTATCCCTCAGGCCCACGGAGGAGACGGAGGAGGCGGTCCAGCATCCAAACGAGACGGTGGAGGAACGCGGCGAGTCCCGACCAGAGCCCAAGCCAAGAGTCCAAGGTCCGAGGTATCCGGAGGCCCACCCGTAACTGAAGTCCGAAGTCCGTCGTCCGTCGTCGTAGCAGTCCAGTCCGAGGCTTTCCGTTCTTGCTGCCCGGTGAGTACCATTACTGAGGTAGTATCTAGACAGGGTCAATCTAAATTGACTCTGGTCCGTGGGTTGGTGGTACACAGACTCACAAACGAAGTGTTCATCTAGGTGGATACGGGTCTTGATGCGTCCCTTTATGGGACCGGTATGTTCCGTACTGTTTCAGCAGTGCATCCAGTAACTCTAGTCTGTTCCGTTCTCGAGAAATTCTTGTGTTTCTGTTCTCAGTATTCCAGGTAATATTCTGTCCGAACTGTTATGTTATGATGTTGTTCAATGTATTTCCAATGTCGTGGTATGCCTGAATTGTTTTCCCAGTTGTTATTGTTTCTCGTGTATTGTATTGTGTTCCGATTCAAGTTTACAATGTCTCTCTTTTCGAGATTACGTCAGCTAAAAACTAGAAAGGGTTTGTTAGAAGAAGCAGTTCCTGTTCCGCCGAGGGACAGTCCAGGTCATTTTATGTATCAGAAGCATGGCATAAGTGCCATATTGTATCTAGATTTGTGGGTAGAGTATACCAAACAGTTAGAAGAAAAGTATAGATGGCCCGTATCGGGTACATGGGATGCCGAGTGCATCATGCGAGTAGAAGAGGCATTATGGAAAAAAAAGTCAGAATTAAGTAGAGAATCCTTAGAACGAGCACAAGAAAAAGAACTAATCGAGATAGGTGAACAAGTCAAAGCCGAACAGTCAGACAGACAGAGGCATGCCCTTATTAGGGGTATGTATCCTCTCCTTGCCGAGGGCTTGCCAAAAGCGACCCCAGAGGCATCCAGTAATTTCCCGCCACCATTAGTTCCGACCAAGCTACGTCACAAACAGACCGCAGCTGATATTTTTATTTCGTCCTATTTGGACGACACAGTCCCAGAATATGCAAATCCTGTTCGCGCTCCGCCAGTCCCTGTAAATCAGGCACTTCCCGCTCCTCCAGACACCGGAGTACCTGTTACGGTACCCCCGGTCCAGTCCGTCATACAAGTCCAGCCTACATTTCCATTTCCCACTCTGCCAGGACGAAGAGACTCAGTAGACCTAGACTCCAGTTTAGGGGCCGCAGGGGGAGGTACTCCTCAAACCCCGCCGCCACACAAGCGTTTAACGTTATCCGAATTACATGCACAAGCGTCACAGCGTACGCCTAGACATCAGACTGTAGCAGAAATAAGAAAATCCCTTGCCGAATGCGGCTATGATCCAGTCCCAGGCGAGGATAATATGGTTTTATATTCATTCCGCGTAAGAAAGGTGGCCGAGTATCTAGTCACCTTACCGAATATGAAAGAAGATCTAGACAGAATATATCGTTTCATCCGTACAGGAGATGATCCAGAAAGTATTAGCGAGGCCATGTCTCAAAGGAAAGCCGAGATCCAGCTCATGATATTAAAGTTTCTGATCAATTGTCTAATAAGAGAACAAGATTACCCGTCTAAAGATCCGGCCGAAATGAGAACCCTGACAAGGTGGAGTGATAATATAGCCGAGGGTAAACACAAGACCGTCGGTGCTATGGAGAGTATGTACAAGAAAATCCGTAGAGAAATAATAAAATTACACGAACAACGTAAAGCAGCACAAGTAAGCGAGAAAGAAAGTAACTCTGATACTGAAGAGGTAGAGGACGAGAATCCCGCCAGAATAGCGTATGTAGGAAAATCTAGATTTCCAGATCGCCATTTACGCCTAGAACACAAGTCTACTTTCCATCATCCAGCACCAGAACAAGGTTCACTAGAACAAGTATTCCAAGCTACCGATCACATTCTGAAATCACGAATTGGTTACAATGAGTTAAGTACTATGCATGAACAAGAACTAGCCCGATCAGCAGTCCGATGGATTACTGATTCTACCACTTTTCCAGACGAAATAGTGGCACAAATGTTTCTGAAAATGCCCCCGGCCGAACAACGACTGGTGGGTATGTATATGATTCAGCACCTCATTACTTTGTATGAGGGTCAACACTCTGATCCAGGCCCGTTACATGATATCCTGAACGAGTTACTCCAGTATAGATGGAAAGGTCTAGGTACCGATTTAATTAGTGTCATTCTAGAACAGCGCCACAAATATAGGACGTTTTTGAACCCGCATTTTGTTCATGCCTCACCTCCAGAAGGTAAACCATTTTACATGGAGAGACAGAATCCGTTACGAGAAGTCCACCCAGTTAAAGGAACGGGTGGCGAAATGCAGCGAGTGTTTGTATACACTCCGATTACAAAGATGGAACTCCTCGAGATGAAGAAATTAATTCCCTGTCATGACAAAGATCCAGCAGGGTTCCATAGAGAACTAAAAGACATGCTCCGTATGGGAGAATACACATACCCAGATATAATTAAAATGTTAAAGGTTCTGCTGCCCGCAGGGGTGTATGAAAAGCTCAAGGAAAAAGAATGGGAGGTGGGAGAGAAAAAGATCGATTGGGCAGTTCTAGAAGCTGAAGATAAGGCACGAGTACCAGGTACCGGCCTTGGAGATAAATGTAAAGAATTACCAGAATTATTAATACAAGTTTTACCCCGATTATTGACAACTAGAAAAGAAGACTGGGATGCAATCTCAGCCTGTAAACAGAAGCAAGATGAGGATATTAGTGATTTTTATTCTAGATTTGAAAAGTGTTTTAGTATCAACAGTGGCCTCAAGACAAGTAGTGAGTCATACCCTCACCTTTTTGTTACCAAATTAGTCGAGAATTCAAGTCCACAAATTAAAAATCGAGTTTTGAAAGTCGAAAGTACCTGGCAAGCTAATACCCCGTCCCAGATGTTGCAGATGCTTCAATACCACCAGAATAGAATCAGAGAAGAGCAAGAACACGAAAGAAAACGTATGAAAGATACGAAAATGAAAGTACTAGTTGCACAATCTGTTCCTCAAGACAGTCAGAAGAGGGGTCCGAATCAAGCCAGTCATCCTGCAGCTCCCGTTAAAGGGAACTGCAATTATTGTAAACAGCCAGGTCATTTCATAAATGAGTGTGCAGTTCTGAAACACAACATAGCTACTGGTAAGACTAAAGAAAGACCACGTCCGCCTAGACAAGGACAAGTTTCATAGATTCCTCAGCCACAGAATGCACCACAGACAGTTACCGCACCGCAGCCTATTGCTGCAACACAGCATGTTACATCGCAGATGTACCAGTATGCACAGTCTGAGTATCCAGAGTACCAGCAGTATTCATGAAACAGCCTAGAGAGGGAGGTAGGCTTGCCTCTCATCGAGATACCTGTAGATCAAGAAGGTCCCTATGTTCATAGTCAAGTATTAGGGAAAGACAGAAAGTTTTTGATTGATACAGGGGCAAGTAGGACCACAATTAGTCATGCCGAAGTTCCAGGGGCTCCGCTCTCAGGCTCAAGAAATGTTTCCCTTGGATTTTCAGGAAAACCTATCGTAAATGAGATTTCAAAGCCAGTTACTCTAGAAGTAGGTCCATTGTCCCGCACTACTGATCTGTTACTTACTAAGTCATGTCCAGAAAACCTATTAGGCATTAAGACACTGAAAGAGTTAGGTGCAGTTATATGCTGTTCCCCAGAGGGAATACGATTGTTCCTACGTGACTTTAAGGGTCACTATGTATTACGAGATTTTGATTCAAGACTGTCTAATGTCCCGCAGCACTTATGGGCGCAAGGTCCAACTGATGTTGGTTACATGCAAATCACACCCTATCGTGGGACTCTCAAGCCAGGTGTAGTGTTACCACGAATCAGACAGTACAGATTGCCACCAGAGGCTGTAGCAGCCTTATCCAAAATTATTGACGAGCTTATTGCTCAAGGAGTGGTTGTAGAAACTGACTCCAATGTATGTAATTCTCCGATCATTCCAGTCATGAAACGTACTGATCCAAATGCACCCCCAGTATATCGATTAGTGATTGATCTACGAGAACTTAATAAATGTATTATTCCTCAGTACCCAGTTGTCCCAGACATCTCTTCCCTATTAACAGCCATTGATTCCGAAGCCACGTTCTTCACTGTCATAGACCTCAAGAACGCATTTTTCAGTGTTCCTATTCATCCAGACAGCCAGTTTCTTTTCGGATTTTGTTTAAATGGAAGGAGCTATATGTTTACACGAGCTCCTCAAGGTTTCACAGAAAGTCCTAGTATTTACAGTCAAGCACTCAAGAGACAACTAGACAACATTCACATGCCAACTGACACTGCCCTGCTCCAGTATGTTGATGATCTACTGATCACAGCCCGTTCTGAACGTGCTTGCGAGCGAGCATCACTTACAGTCTTGTATTTCCTAGCCGAGATGGGGCACAAGGTGTCCCCTTCGAAGCTTCAATTCTGTGTCCAGCAAGTGGTCTACTTAGGACACTTACTGTCCAAGAGGGGTAGGCAGTTGACACCAGACCGTATCCAGTTAATAGCGAGTCTTCCTCAGCCCAAGACCCAGAAGGAGGTACGGGCTTTTATCGGCCTTACTTCTTACTGCAGACAATGGATTCCCCAGTATGCATTTCTAGCCAAACCACTGATACAGTTAACGACACAGGAGGCAGCCGTATCGACTGTCCTCCCTTGGACATCTGAACATACACTTAGTTTCAATGAGTTAAAGAAAGCCCTATGCCAAGCTCCAGTTCTAGCAACACCGAACTACAGTAAGCCTTTTACACTTTTTGTCACTGAACGTGAAGGTACAGCATTATCTGTTCTCACACAAGATCAAGCAGGACAATACAAGCCTTGTGCTTATTTTTCGAGCACATTAGATCCTGTAGCCCAGGCTCTGCCTGCGTGCCTCAAGTCAGTTGCAGCCACAGCCCTAGCTATCAGACAAAGTGATTCCATAGTCTTAGGACATACCTTGACAGTACAAGTTCCACACTCTGTGGAAGTTCTTTTAAACCGAACACAAACTCAGCACTTGACAATTGCACGTTTAACAGGTTATGAATTGACACTGTTCCAGCCACACATAGAAATCAGACGCTGCAACATTTTAAATCCTGCTACACTGTTACCATCAGTTAATTCAAATTCTGCCACACATGACTGTGTGGAAGTAGTTAACATTACGACAAAGCCAAGACAAGATCTGACAGATATTCCGTTACCAGATCCCGACCTGACACTTTATGTGGATGGTTCATGTATGAGAACAAGTACAGGAGAACTAGTCGCTGCGTATGCAGTGACTACTGACACTAAAGTTATAGAGACACACCGTATTGATACCCTGTCCGCTCAAGCAGCAGAGCTAGTTGCTCTGACACAAGCCTGTATACATGCCAAGAACCAGAGAGTTAATGTTTACACAGATTCACGCTACGCATTCGGAGTTGTACACGACTTCGGAGTACTCTGGCAGGAGAGAGGTTTCATGACTTCTCATGGAACCAAGATTCAGCATGGTCTCCTTATTCAAGCTCTGTTAGATGCCATACACTTGCCGACATCTATTGCTATCATGAAGTGCAAAGCACATACGAAAGTTACTGACATTATTTCCCAAGGTAATGATCTAGCAGATCGCACAGCCAAGCTTACAGCACAGACTCCAGACATTCAAGTTAATCCGACACAGACACATGCTCCAGATCCGACTACATGTATGACAGTTAAGGACCCTACACAAGATGTCATAGATATCCAGTTACATGCTACTCCTGAAGAAATCAAGAAATGGCTCGAACAAGGAGGGGTCCAGACAGATCAAGGATGGTTAACGAAGGGTAGAGCCACATGGTTTCTCCCCGACTCTATGGTTCAAGTCATTATCAATACCGCACATAGTCCAGCACATTTAGGAGAAAAAGCTATGTTAGACAGTATCCAGAACATTTGGTTCAACAAGCATTTACGAGCTGCAGCCAAGCAGAAAGTCCGTACCTGTATGATATGTTGTCAGTTTAATCCAGGTAAAAGTGTCCCGGTGGAACAAGGTGGATTCCAGCCCCCTGACCACCCTTTTGAAGTCCTCCAGATGGATTATATTCAGATGGAGCGATGTCGAGGTTTCAAGTATGTCCTTGTAGTTGTATGCGCTTTGTCCAGGTGGACAGAAGCATATCCAGTCCCAGATTACACAGCCGCGACCACTGCCAAGCAGTTGGTTCGTGAGTTCTTCCCTCGTTATGGACTCCCTAGAGTCGTATATTCTGACAACGGCCAGCCATTCTCATCTGAACTCATGAAGCATGTTTCCCTTTTGCTAGGGTACCAGTGGAAGTTCCATTGTGTACGCCATCCTGAAGCAGCCGGTCTCGTAGAGAGACATAACCAGACCCTGAAAATCCGTATTGCAAAAGTGTGTAAAGAAAAAGGTGTGGACTGGCTAGTAGCTTTGCCAGTCGCTTTGTTTTATATGCGCATGGTCGCACATTCCAGATCAGGTCTGTCCCCGTATGAGGTCGTTTTCGGCCACCCCCCTAATATGTGGGGTACTCCTAGACCCCGAAGTATTACCGATGTTTCAAGTAATATGCTGACAGATTACCTAGCTTCCTTGATGTCTGCCCTCAACTCATGTCGTTCACAGGTTGCTGCCGCATTTCCAGACAATACCGAGGTGGCACCGCATGAAATCGTTCCAGGATCCATGGTGATGGTCCGCAACTTTGACAGATCAAGTCCGCTGGAGCCTCGTTGGAAAGAGCCCCGACAGGTCCTCCTCACCACCCGTACAGCCGTGAAGTTGGAAGGACGCAAAGGCTGGGTACACCTTTCTCATGTCAAACTTTTTAATGGACTGAAACCCGTCTTAAAGAACATTTCCCAGGATTTGAAGGATTGCCAAAATATTGTTCTCAAGGACTGTCCCGCAAAAGACATTGCTACAACCCCTCCCCTGTTAGAGAAAACTCCGCAACAGGAGTACAAGCTAAAACTCCGGTCTAGTAAAATAAGTCAGTCAGTTTGATTGTCTAAGTCCTCCCCTAGGTGAAACGGTTAGACTGTTTCTGACATGTATAAAATAGACCCCCATAGTGAGAGAGTTAGTCAAAACTCAATCCGATGTATTGTTTTTCTATGTTTCATATTGTTTCTCAGCATTATGATTTCCTGCACCAGTTATGCATTTTACCTATGTTTCCCAGTTTCACATGTAAATAAGTCTGCTAATGCTACAGTAGAGCACACGTTTAGTGACCTGCCCCCTCATGAACTCTCTTACCGCCTCGCTATGCGAAATAACTCATTTATCCGCATGTTACATTACTCACACCAGTCCAGCAATACCACTAATTGTTGGGTGTGTGGTCGACTCCCCCCTTTCCAGACCCCGAAGGGAGTTCTGCCACTTTTTCCTTATCCATTTTCACATAATGGTTCGTGTGGAGCATGGTCCACGTTAACGTCATCCTCAACAGATATGTCTTTTCTTAACAGTACATGTTTTCCAGACAAGCAAGGTCTTCCCCACAGAACAGGTTTAGATCTAGAAAATGAAGTATATAATCTAGGAAACTATTCTTCGAATTTCATGGTCCTGAATGTTCAGTCTGATACTACTCCAGACTTACCTGCTATTTCAGTACTACCAGTCAAAGGCGAATTATGTGTCCGAAATAATGGTTCCGTACATGTAGGACATAGTGATTGTACTACTATTGTCAAATATAGTGACAGTGGGAAATCTATCTTCAAAGCTTCACGTCATTCTTATTTTATTTGTGGTCAAACCGCATATGTTCGTTTGCCCCTCGATTGGGAGGGAACCTGTTACATTGCCTTCCTACTGCCACCAGTTTTTCTAGCCCCACCTGATTATCATAGAAATACACATCTAGTACACATTAGACATAGAAGGGAGTCCCCAATTGTCGATTATACTGAAACTGCTCTAGAACAGTATACAGATTTCAACAGAGGTTTCTTCTTCTTTATAGGACCTATCCAGAATAGTAAACTGATCCGTAGGTTAACCAGAACCCTCGAAGCTGTAGTAAATGAGACTGCCTCTGCTCTAGGTAACTTAACTGAAGAGCAATCTGCTATGAGATTTGTCGTTTTACAGAATCGTCTCGTCCTTGACGTCATACTGGCCGATAGGGGCGGGGCCTGTAGAGTCATCGGATCTAGTTGCTGCATTTTCATTCCAAATAACGCGCCGTCTGTTTATTCAGCTATAACCAGACTCCATAAAATTGCCCATCTGTTACACCAAGACCCAGGCACCTGGACATGGTCCGGTTGGTTCTGGAATATAATTTCCGCATGGGGATGGAAAGTCTTGTCCTTTCTAGGTATTGCAGTAGCGATCATATTCAGCTGCTGCCTCTGTATACAATGTGGCCCTGCGATTTGCGGCATTTGTGCTACCTCTTGTATTCCTAGTCCCAAGCCCCGTTCTAAATCCCGTTCCAGGATAATTCGAGACGAGCAAATGATACTGTATGAAATGATAGATGGTATCATGAATATTGATGTTTCCTGATGGAAACGTAGTGACAAGGAGGGAATGTGGAAAAGTAAATTTTGCCATGTTCTGTGTCCCTACGTGTCATCCATCATATGTTATGTGTGCATGATTAAATATGCATATGCATTCCCCATGTCCGATTAATGACGCAATTACAGTTGTGTCCACCTCTAGTATGCCAGTTTCCAGTTCTCGTGAATACTACGAATATCAGGCCTATGTAAAGCTACGTTGCCACGTTTCTCAGTGTGCACGTTATTCTATTATAAAGTCCCCGTTTCTAGGCCTCAAAAGGGCCTGGACACCAGATTCAGCTCCTGTCTCCTGAAGCCTCGCTGAGGAGCGATACAGCCCCCACCTGTATCCTCGACCCTTCACTTACTTCCTGCCTTACAGTGCCCGGCTCAGCCTGGCTCAGTCTCTGAGTCTGCCAAGAATATGTTATGATTCCAGTTATCAGTTCAGTCCTCCTTCTCTGCATTCCTAAACTACTGAATCGCATCAATAGTTTCCGTCATTGTCTAGCCTTCACGTCTCCACGTTAGAGAAATACTGCATTTAATGGTCATTTAATATTCTTCATCACGCACTACATGTAGAATAATGCATGGTCCAGTCTTAGAATCAAGTTAGCCTTTCCCCTCCTGACTTCTAGTTTATATCAACATGTTCTCTAAACATCAGATACTAGATACTGTTTAGGTACATGTCGCCCTGACTCTCCAGACTTCAGTCTCTGCTCCTAGCACAGAGTTCATAGCCCCCAGCTTCTCCTAGTAACACGTCACTGCTAGTTTGCGCGCACCATCAGGTTAGAGGTCCCGGCTCCTTAGGTAGCCCCCTCCATGGTTTCCGCCCCATTCATGACATATTCTGTTACGTTTGCATCACATGTCTATGAATACGCCCAGTTACACCTACTTTCGCCCTTATCTTTCGCGACTGCTACGCGTCACGCCTTCTGCTCCACCCACTGCTACGCCTATTGCAATGTAATGCTATGTGTTTGCGTTATGTATATATGCTCATGTACTGTTATTAAAAACGGTTATCCTTCCTAGCGCGCTCATCCCAGACCCAGCCCCAGCAGCTGCTGGGCCCTGTCATCCTATTCCTATGCAGGTTGTCCTGTTCCTGTCCTTATGCTGTATTAAACCTGCGAAACTCCT